>NW_026019414.1:0-229029 GCF_003254725.2 Canis lupus dingo | reverse complement strand
ACACCTGGACCTGGTGATTCTGCCTGAGGCGGCCTGAAATCCGCTTGTGGTGCAGGTGACAACCAAACTCACCAGGTCCCGGTAAGGCACTGGTGGGGTACAAGACAAGTCACGAGGTACATTAGAAGCTAGAAACACATGGGATCCCTGGGTGGCGCAGCGGTTTGGCGCCTGCCTTTGGACCAGGGCGCGATCCTGGAGACCCGGGATCGAATCCTACGTCGGGCTCCCTGTGCATGGAGCCTGCTTCTCCCTCTGCCTGTGCTCTGCCTCTCTCTCTCTCTGTGACTATCATAAATAAATAAAAATTAAAAAAAAAAGATGCTAGAAACACTGCGGCCAACAGGTCCACATGATCTCCATGTGGGAACGAGAATCACCAGTTACAGGTGAGGACCAGGTGGGGATCCGACTCACCATGTCCAGGTGAGACCCAGGTGGGAAACAGTGTCACCATGTCCAGGTGTGGACCAGGTGAAGACCAGAGTTAATAGGTCCGGGTGGGTCACTGTCAGTGAACAGTATAACCATATCCTGATGCTATCCAGGTGGGTAGCAGAGACACCAGGTCCTGGTGAGGCCCAAGTGGGACCAGAGACATGAGGTCCAGGTGAGGTCCCGATGGGAACCACAGTCATCAGGTCAGGTGAGGCCATGCTTAGGATCAGAGTCACCAGTTCCAGGTGAGGCCCAGGTGGAGCCAGAGTCACCTGGTACAGAAGAGGACAAAGTCAGGACCAGAGTTACCAGGATCAGGTCACTCCAAGTGGGAATAGAGTAATCATGTCCCGGTGATGCCCAGGTAGAACCAGAGTCACCAGGCCCAGCTGTGGCGCAGGTGGGGAGCATGTTCACTAGGTCCCGTTGAGGCCCAGTTGAGGACCAGAGTCACCAGGTCTAGTTGAGGCCTAGAGGTGTACCAGATTCACCTGGTCTGGTGACATTCAGATGGGGACCAGAGTCCCCATGTCAGGCTGAGCCCCAGAGTGGATCCAGAGTAAAAATATCCAGGTGAGGCTCAGGTGTGGAACAGAGTATCCAGGTCATAATGGTCCACAGGTGAGGACCAGAATCACCAGATCTGGGTGAGGCCCAGTTAGCATCAGAGTCAGCAGTTCCAGGTTAGCCAAGAAGGAGTCCACAGCAATCAGGTCCAGGTGGGGAAGAAAGTCAACAGGACTGGGTGAGGCCCAGATGGGGACCAGATTCACCAGGCCCAGGTGATTCCCAGGTGGTGACCAGAGTTACCAGTTCCGGGTGACCACCAGGTAAGGACCAGATTCACCAGGTCCAAGTGAGGCTCACGTGGGGACCTGTGTCACTAGGCAAGGCTGAGGCCCAGGTGACAAACCCACTCACCAGGTCCAGGTGAGGCCAACCTGCAGGCCATGCAGAGAAACCAGGTCCCAATGATGCCCAGGTAGGGACGAGAGTTACCATGTCCAGGTGAGGCCAACCTACAGGCCATGCAGTGGAACCATATCCAGATGATGCCCAGTAGGGACCAGAGTTACCAGGTCCAGGTGAGGCCAACCTGCAGGTCCTGCAGTGGAACCATGTCCCGATGATGCCCAGGTAGTGACCAGAGTCACCAGGTCCAAATGAGGCCCAGATGGAGCATATTCACTAGGTCCAGGTGAGGCCCAGTTGAGGACCAGAGTCACCAGACCTTGTTGAGGCCCAGACGGGTACCATAATCCCCTGGACCATGTGACATCCATATGGGGACCAGAGTCACTACGTTAGGTTGATAGCCAGAGTGGTTCCAGAGTCATCATGTCCAGGGGAGCCTCAGGTATGGAACAGAGTCAACAGGACCAATGATGCCCAGGTGAGGACCAGAGTAACCAGGTACACGTGAGGCCCCGGTGGGGATCAGAGGCAACAGGTTCATGTGAGGCCGGCTTGGGGACCATGGTCAACAGGTCTATTGAGGCCCAGGTGTGGAACACAGTAAGCAGTTCCAGGTGAGTCCCCATTGGTGACAGGAGTCACCACGTCCAGGTGTGGCCCAGGTCCGACCAGGATCACCAGGTCCAGGGAAGGCCCTTGAAAGAACCAGAGTCAACAGTTCGAGGTCAGGCGCAGGTGGCAACCAGGTTCAGCAGGTCCAAGTCAGGCCAAAGTGTGGTTCACAGTCACTAGGGCATGGTGAGACCCAGAGTGGGACCAGCGTCACGTGGTCCAGGTGAGGTCCAGTTGTGGAACACAGTCACCGGGTACCAATTTTGCACATTTGAGGACTATGGTCAACAGGGCATGGTGAGGCCCAGATGGGGACCAGAGTCCCCAAATCCAGGTGAAGCCCAGGTGGGGACCACAGTCACCAGATCCAGGGCAGTCTCAGGTGCAGACCAGAATCACCAGGTCCAGGTGAGGTGCAGGTGGCAACCACACTCACCCGGTCCCGGTGAGGCCCCGGTGGGGAAAAGAGACACGAGGTACATGAGAAGCTTGAAACACTGCAGCCACCAGGTCCACATGATGTCCATGTGGGAAAGAGGATTACCAGTTACAGGTGAGGACCAGGTGGGGATCCGACTCACCATGTCCAGGTGAGACCCAGATGGGAACCAGTGTCACCATGTCCTGGTGTGCCCCAGGTGAAGACCAGAGTTATTAGGTCCGGCTGGATGAGTGTTAGGGAACAGTGCAACCATATCCTGATTATACCCAGGTGGGTACCAGAGACACTAGGTCCTGGTGAGGCCCAAGTGTAACTGGAGACATGAGGTCCAGGTGAGGTACCGATGGGAACCACAGTCACCAGGTCAGGTGAGGCCATGCTTAGGATCAGAGTCACCAGGTACAGGTGATGCCCAGGTGGACACAGAGTCACTTGGTACAGAAGAGGCCAAAGTCAGGACCAGAGTTACCAGGATCAGGTCAGTCCCAGTGGGTAATACAGTCACCATGTCCCAATGATGCCCAGGTAGAACCAGAGTCACCAGGTCCATCGAGGCGCAGGTGGGGAGAATATTCACTAGGTCCAGGTGAGGCCCAGATGAGGACCAGACTCACCAGGTCTAGTTGAGGCCTACAGGGGTACCAAATTCACCTGGTCTAGGGGACGTCCAGATGGGGACCAGAGTCACCATGTCAGGGTGAGGCCCAGAGGGGATCCAGAGTCATCATGTCAGGTGAGGTTCAGGTGTGGAACAGAGTATCCAGGTCATAATGGTCCGCAGGTGAGGACCAGAGTCACCAGATCTGGGTGAGGCCCAGTTAGGAGCAGAGTCACAATTTCCAGGTGAGGCCAAGAAGGAGTCCACAGCAATCAGGTCCAGGTGGGGAACAAAGTCACCAGGACTGGGTGAGGCCCAGATGGGGACCAGATTCACCAGGTCCAGGTGATTCCCAGGTGGTGCCAAGAGTTACCAGTTCCAGGTGAGAACCAGGTAAGGACCAGATTCACCAGGTTAAAGTGAGGCCCACGTGGGACCTGTGTCACCAGGTATGGGTGAGGCCCAGGTGGCAAGCCCACTCACCAGGTCCAGGTGAGGCCAACCTGCAGGCCATGCAGAGGAACCGTGTCCCGATGATGCCCAGGTCGGGACCAGAGTTACCAGGTCAAGAAGAGGCCAACCTGCAGACCATTATGTGGAACCATGTCCCGATGATGCCCAGGAAGGGACCAGAGTCACCAGGTCCAAATGAGGCCCAGATGGAGCATATTCACTAGGTCCAGGTGAGGCCCAGAAGAAGACCAGAGTCACCAGATCTGGTTGAGGCCCAGAGGGGTACCTGAATCCCCTGGTCCAGGTGACATCCAGATAGGGACCAGAGTCACCAGTTCCAGGTGAGGCCAAGAAAGAGTCCACAGCAATCAGGTCCAGGTGGGGAACAAAGTCACCAGGACTGTGTGAGACCCAGAAGGGGACCAGATTCACCAGGTCCAGCTGAGGCCCAGGTTGTGACCAGAGTCCCCGGGTCCTGGAGAGGACCAGGTAAGGACCAAATTCACCAGGTCCACATGACCCACGTGGGGAACTGAGTCACCAGGTATGGGTGAGGCCCAGGTGGCAACCACACTCACCAGGTCCAGGTGAGGCCAATCTGCAGGCCAGAGTCACCAGATCCATGTGAGACCCTAGTGGGGACGGGAGTCACAAGGTAAATGTGAGTCTACAAGAACACCACAGTCACCAGGTCCAGTAGTGGTTCATGTGGTAACGGGAGTCACCAGGTCCAGTTGAGACCCAGTTGGGGACGACAGTCACCAGGTCCAGATTGAGGCCTAGGTTGGGGGACGAGAGTCATCAGGACCAGTTGAGGCCAAAGTGTGCAGCAAAGTTATCATGTCCAGGTGAGGCCCAGGTGAGGAACAGAGTAACCATGTCCCATTGATGCCAGGTGGGAAAAGAGTCACAAGGTCCAGACGAAGCCTAAGATTGGAGTAGATTCACCAGGTCCTGTTGAGACCCAGCTGAGGACCAGTGTCCCCAGCTCCGGTTGTGTCACCCAGTCCTGGTGATATCCAGGTGGGGACCAGAGTCACCAGAACTGGGTGAGGCCCAGTTAAGATCAGTGTCACCAGTTCCAGTTGAGGCCAAGAAGGAGTCCACAGCAATCAGGTCCAGGTGGGGAAGAAAGTCAACAGGACTGTGTAGGCCCAGATGGGGACCAGATTCACCAGGTCCAGGTGATTCCCAGGTGGTGACCAGGGTTACCAAGTCCGGGTGAGGACCAGGTATGACCAGATTCACCAGGTCCAAGTGAGGCCCACGTGGGGACCTGTGTCACCAGGTATGGGTGAGCACCAGGTGGCAACCCCACTCACTAGGGCCAGGTGAGGCCAACCTGGAGGCCATGCAGAGGAACCGTGTCCCGGTGATGCCCAGGTAGGGACCAGAGTTACCAGGTCCATCTGAGGCCAACCTGCAGGCCATGCAGTGGATCCATGTCCCGATGATGCCCAGGTAGTGACCAGAGTCACCAGGTCCAAATGAGGCCCAGATGGAGCATATTCAATAGGTCCAGTTGAGTCCTAGTTGAGGACCAGAGTCACCAGACCTGGTTGAGGCCTAGAGGGGTACCAGAATCACCTGGTCCAGGTGACATCCAGATGGAGACCAGAGTCACCAGGTCAGGGTTAGGCCCAGAGTGGTTCCAGAGTCCAGAGCCTCATGTCCAGGTGAGGCTCAGGTGTGGAACAGAGTCACCAGGTACCAATGATGCCCAGGTGAGGACCAGAGTCACCAGGTCTGGGAGACACGAAGATAGGATCAGAGTCACCAGGTCCAGGTGAGGCCATGAAAGAGTCCACAGCAATCAGGTCAAGGTGGGGAACAAAGTCACCAGGACTGAGTGAGGCCAAGATGGGGACCAGATTCACCAGGTCCAGGTGAGGCCCAGGTGGTGACCAGAGTCCCCGGGTCTGGGAGAGGACCAGGTAAGGACCAGATTCACCAGGTAGAAGAGGCCCACATGGGGACCTGAGTCACCAATTATGGGTGAGGCCCAGGTGGCATCCCCACTAACCAGGTCCATGTGAGGCCAACCTGCAGGCCAAGTCACCCGATCCACGTGAGGAACTAGTGGGGACTGGAGTCACCAGTTAAAAATGTTTCTACAAAAACAACACAGTCACCAGATCCTGGTGTGGTTCATGTGGGAACGAGAGTCACCAGGTCCAGGTGAGACCCAGGTGGGGACCACAGTCACCAGGTCCAGGTGAGGCCCAGGTGGGACCACAGTCACCAGGACCAGGTGAGGCCTAGGTCGGGGGACCAGAGTCATCAGGACTAGTTGAGGCCAAAGTGTGGAGCAAATTTATCAGGACCATGTGAGGCCCAGTTGTGGAAGAGTAACCATGTCCCATTGATGGCAGGTGGGAAAAGAGTCACAAGGTCCAGACGAGGCCTTAGTGTGGAGTAGATTCACCAGGTCCTGTTGAGGCCCAGTTGAGGACCAGTGTCCCCAGCTCCGGGTGAGTCCCAGAGGGGGACCAGAGTCACCCGGTTCTGGTGATATCCAGGTGGGGACCAGAGTCACCACGTCAGGGTGAGGCCCAGAGGTGGACGAGAATCACTAGTTCCAGATGAGACCGCGATGAGGAACTGAGAACCCTGGTCCCGTGATGCCCATATGAGGACCTGAGTCACCAGGTCCAGGTGAGGTCCCTGTGGGAAGCAGTCACCTCGTCCAGGTGAGGCCCAGGTGGGACCACAGTCACCAGGTCCAGGTGAGGCCCAGGTATATAGAGAGTATCCAGGTCCCAATGATGACTAGGTAAGGACCAGAGTCAACAGGTCCAGGAGAGGACCAAATATGGATCAGAGTCATTGTGTTCCAGGTGAGGCCAGAAGGAGACCACAGGAACCAGGTCCAGGGGAGCCCCATATGGGAACCAGAGCCAACAGATCAGGGTGAGGTCCAGTTGTGACCACAGTCAGAAGGTCCAGGTGAGGCGCAGGTGGCAACAGGATTCACCAAGTCCAGGTCAGGCCCAGGTGGCCACCAGTCACCAGATCCAGATGCGGACCAACTAAGGACCAGATTCACCAGGCCCAAGTGAAGCCCAAGGGGTGACCAGAGTCACCAGGTAAGGGTGAGGCCCAGAGGGGAACCAGAGTAACCAGTTTAGTTTGAGGCCCAGAATGGGACCAGAGGTCCCTGGTCAAAGGTAGGCCCAGGTGTGGCATATAGTATCCAGGTCCCAATGATGCCTGGGTGAGGACCAGAGTCACTAGGGTCATGCAGGCTCAGATGGGGAACAGAATCACTAGGTCCTGGTGAGGCATAGAATAAGACCACAATCACCAGTATCAGGTGAGCCACTTGTTGGAACCAGAGCCACTCTATCCAGCTGAGTAACAGGTCCATGTGAGCCCCACGTCAGGACCAGATGCATCAGGTCGAATTGAGGCATAGATCGGGACAAGAGTCACGAGGTCTGCGTGCGGGCTAGGTGGTGCAAGATTCAGCAGTTCTGAGTTAAGTCAAAGTGGGGACGAGAGACATCAGGTCCAGGTGAGGCCAAACTGAGGACCAGAGTCACCAGATCCAGGTGAGGTCCATGTTGGAAAGAGAGTCACCAGGTCCAGGAGAGGTCCAGGTGGGGACCAGAGTCACCAGATCCAGGTGAAGTCCAGGTGGGGACCAGAGTCACCAGATCCAGGTGAAGCCCAGGTGGGGACCAGACTCACTAGGTCCTGATTAGACCCAGGTGAGGATCAGAGTTACCAGATACACGTGAGCCCCCGGCGGGGATCAGAGCCAAAAGGTCCAGGTGAGGCCGGCTTGGGGACCATGGTCAACAGGTCTACCTGAGGCTCAGGTGTGGAACACAGTAATCATGTCCAGGTGAGTCCCCGGTGGTGACAAGAGTCACCACGTCCAGTTGAGGACCAATTGGGGACCAGGATCACCAGGTACAGGGGAGGCCCTTGAGAGAACCAGAGTCAACAGTTCGAAGTCACGCGCAGGTGGCAACCAGGGTCAGCAGGTCCAAGTCAGGCCAAAGTGGGGTTCACAGTCACTAGGGCACAGTGAGACCCAGAGGGGGACCAGAGTCAACTTGTCCAGGTGAGGTCCAGTTGTGGAACACACTCACCGTGTCCCAATTTTGCCCAGTTGAGGACCATGGTCAACAGGGCCAGGTGAGGCCCAGATGGGGACCGGAGTCCCCAAATTCAGGTGACGCCCAGGTGGGGACCACAGTCACCAGATCCAGGGTAGTCTCAGGTGCAGACCAGAATCACCAGGTCCATGTGAGGTGCAGGTGGCAACCACACTCACCCGGTCCCGGAGAGGCCCCGGTGGGGACCAGAGACACGACGTACATGAGAAGCTAGAAACACTGCAGCCACCAGGTCCACATGATGTCCATGTGGGAATGAAAATCACCAGTTACAGGTGAGGACCAGGTGGGGATCCGACTCACCATGTCCAGATGAGACCCAGGTGGTAACCAGTGTCACCATGTCCTCGTGTGCCCCAGGTGAAGACCAGAGTTATTAGGTCCGCCTGGATGAGTGTTAGTGAACAGTGTAACCATATCCTGATGCTACCCAGGTGGGTACCAGAGACACCAGGTCCTGATGAGGCCCAGGTGTAACCAGAGACATGAGGTCCAAGTGAGGTCCCGATGGGAACCACAGTCACCAGGTCAGGTGAGCCCATGCTTAGGATCAGAGTTACCAGGTACAGGTGAGGCCCAGGTGGAGCCAGAGTCACCTGGTACAGAAGAGGCCAAAGTCAGGACCAGAGTTACCAGGATCAGGTCAGTCCCAGTGGGTAATACAGTAACCATGTCCCAATGATGCCCAGGTAGAATCAGAGTCACCAGGTCCAGCGAGGCACAGGTGGGTAGAATATTCACTAGGTCCCCGTGAGGCCCAGTTGAGGACCAGAGTCACCAGGTCAAGTTGAGGCCTAGAGGGATACCAGATTCACCTGGTCTAGGTGACATTGGGATGGGGACCAGAGTCATCATGTCATGGTGAGGCCCTGAGGGGATCCAGAGTCATCATGTCCAGGTGAGGTTCAGGTGTGGAACAGAGTATCCAGGTCATAATGGTCCATAGGAGAGGACCAGAGTCACCAGATCTGGGTGAGGCCCACTTAGGATCAGAGTCACCAGTTCCAGGTTAGCCAAGAAGGAGTCCACAGCAATCAGGTCCAGGTGGGGAAGAAAGTCAACAGGACTGGGTGAGGCCCAGATGGGGACCAGATTCACCAGGCCCAGGTGATTCCCATGTGGTGACCAGAGTTACCAGTTCCGGGTGACCACCAGGTAAGGACCAGATTCACCAGGTCCAAGTGAGGCCCACGTGGGGCCTTTGTCACCAGGTATGAGTGAGGCCCAGGTGGCAACCCCACTCACCAGGTCCAGGTGAGGCCAACCTGCAGGCCATGCAGAGGAAATATGTCCCGATGATGCCCAGGTAGGGACTAGAGTTACCAGGTCCAGGTGAGGCCAACCTGCAGGCCATGCAGCGGAACCATGTCGCGATGATGCCCAGGTAGGGACCAGAGTTAACAGGTCCAGGTGAGGCCAACCTGAAGTCCATGCAGTGGAACCATGTCCCGATGATGCCCAGGTAGGGATCAGAATCATCAGGTCCAATGAGATCCAGATGGAGCATATTCACTAGGTCCAGGTGAGGTCCAATGGAGGACCAGAGTCACAGGACCTGGTTGAGGCCTAGAGGGGTACCAGAATCACCTGGTCCAGGTGACATCCAGATGGGGACCAGAGTCACCAGGTCAGGATGAGGCCCAGAGAGGTTCCAGAGTCATCATGTCCAGGTGAGGCTCAGGTGTGGAACAGAGTCACCAGGTACCAAAGATGCCCAGGTGAGGAGCAGAGTCACCAGGTCTGGGTAATGCGCAGATAGGATCAGAGTCACCAGTTCCCGGTGAGGCCAAGAAAGAGTCCACAGCAATCAGATTCAGGTGGGGAACAAAGTCACCAGGACTGGGTGAGGCCCAGATGGTGACCAGATTCACCAGGTCCAGGTGAGGCCCAGGTGGTGACCAGAGAACCCGGGGCTGGGAGACGACCAGTTAAGGACCAGATTCACCAGGTCCAAGAGGCCCAAGCAGGGACCTGTGTCCCCAGGTACGGGTGAGGCACAGGTTGCAACCAAACTCACCAGGTCCAGGAGAGGCCATACTTCGCGCCATGCAGAGGAACCGTGTCCCGATGATGTACATGTAGGAACCAGAGTTACCAGGTCCAGGTGATGCCAACCTGCAGGCCATGCAGTGGAACCATGTCCCGATGATGCCCAGGTAGGGACCAGAGTCACCAGGTCCAATTGAGGCCCAGATTGAGCATATTCACTAGGTCCAGGTGAGGCCCAGTAGAGGACCAGAGTCACCAGATCTTGTTGAGGCTCAGAGGGGTACCAGAATCACCTGGTCAAGGTGACATCCAGATGGGGACCAGAGTCACCAGGACAGGGTGAGGCCCAGAGAGGTTCCAGAGTCATCATGTCCAGGTGAGGTTCAGGTGTGGAACTGAGTCACCAGGTACCAATGATGCCCAGATGAGGACCAGAGTCACCAGATCTGGGTGACGCGCAGATAGGATCAGAGTCACCATTTCCAGGTGAGGCAAAGAAAGAGTCCACAGCAATCAGTTCCAGGTGGGGAACAAAGTAACCAGGACTGGGTGAGGCCCAGATGGGGACCAGTTCATCTTGTCCAAGTGAGGCCCAGGTGATGACCAGAGTACCCAGGTTGGGAGAAGAAGAGGTAAGGACCAGATTCACCAGGTCCAAGTGGCCCACGTGGGGACCGGAGTCACCAGGTATGGGTTAGTCACCGGTGGCAATCCCACTCACCAGGTCCAGGTGAGGCCAACCTGCAGGCCATGTGCGGAACCATGTTCCGATGATGCCCAGGCAGGGACGACAGTCACCAGGTCCAAATGAGGCCCAAATGGAGCATATTCACTAGGTCCAGGTGAAGCCAATTGAGGACCAGAGTCACCAGAACTGGTTGAGGCCTAGAGGGGTACCAGAATCACCTGGTCCAGGTTACATCCTAATGGGGACCAGAGTCACCAAGTCAGGTGAGGCCATGCTTAGGATAAGAGTCACCAGTTACAGGTGAGGCCCAGGTGGAGCCAGAGTCACCTGGTACAGAAAATGCCAAAGTCAGACCAGTGTTACAAGGATCAGGTCACTCCCAGTGGGGAATAGTGTAACCATGTCCCGATGATGCCCACGTAGAACCAGAGTCATCATGTCCAGATGAGGCGCAGTTGGGGAGCATATTCACTAGGTCCCGGGCAGACCCAGTTGAGGACTAGAGTCACCAGGTTTGGTTGAGGCCTAGAGGGGTACCAGATTCACCTGGTTAGGTGACATCCAGATGGGGAACAGAGTAACCATGTCAGGGTGAGGCCCAGAGGGGATCCAGAGTCATCATGTCCAGGTGAGGCTCAGGTGTGGAACAGAGTATCCAGGTCATAATGGTCCACAGGTGAGGACCAGAGTCACCACGTCTGGGTGAGGTCCAGTTAGGATCAGAATTACCACTTCCAGGTGAGGCCAAGAAGGTGTCCACAGCAATCAGGTCCAGGTGGGGAACAAAGTCACCAGGACTAGGTGATGCCCAGGTGGTGACCAGATTTACCAGTTCCGGGTGAGGACTAGGTAAGGACCACATTCACCAGATCCAAGTGAGGCCCACGTGGGGACCTGTGTCACCAGGCATGGGTAAGACCCACGTGGGAACCCCACTCACCAGGTCAAGTTGAGGCCAACCTGCAGGCCATGCAGAGGAACCATGTCCCGATGATGCCCAGGTAGGGACCAGAGTTACCAGGTCCAGGTGAGGCCAACCAGCAGGCCATGCAGTGGAACAATTTCCCGATGATGCCCAGTGAGTGACCAGAGTCACCAGGTCCAAATGAGGCCCAGATGGAGCATATTCACTAGGTCCAGGTGAGGCCCAGTTGAGGACAAGAGTCACCAGAACTGGTTGAGGCCTAGAGGGGTACCAGAATCACCTGGTCCAGGTGACATCCAGATGGGGATCAGATCACCAGGTCAGGGTGAGACCCAGAGAGGTCCCAGAGACATCATGTCCAGGTGAGGCTCAGGTGTGGAACAGAGTAACCAGGTACCAATGATGCCCAGGTGAGGACCAGAGTCAACAGGTCTGGGTGACCCACAGATAGGATCAGAGTCACCAGTTCCAGGTTAGGCCAAGAAAGAGTCCAGAGCAATCAGGTCCAGGTGAGGAACATAGTCACCAGGACTGGGTTAGGCCCAGATGGGGGCCAGATTCACCAGGTCCAGGTGAGGCCCAGGTTGTGACCAGATTCCCCGGGTCGGGGAGAAGACCAGGTAAGGACCAGATTCACCAGGTCCAAGAGGCCCACGTGGGGACCTGAGTCACCAGGTATGGGTAAGGCCCACGTGGCATCCCACTAACAAAGTCCAGGTGAGGCCAATCTGCAGGCCAGAGTCACCAGATCCAGGTGAGGCCCAGGTATATAAGAGAGTATCCAGGTCCCAATGATGCCTGGGTCAGGACCAGAGTCACTAGGCCCATGCAGGCCCAGATGGGGAACAGAATCACTAGGTCCTGGTGAGGCATACAATAAGACCAAAGTCACTAGTATCAGGTGAGATCCTTGTGGGAACAAGAGCCACTCTAACCAGCTGAGTCCCAGATCCATGTGAGGCCCACCTGAGGACCAGATTCATCAGGTCGAATTGAGCATAGCTGGGGACAAGTGTCACCAGGTCTGGGTGAGGGCAAACTGAGGACCAGTGTCACAAGATCCAGGTTAGGTCCAGGTGTGGACCAGAGTCACCAGATCCAGGTGAAGCCCAGGTGGGGACCAGAGTCACTAGGTCCAGATGAGGCCCAGGTGAGGACCAGAGTTACCAGGTACACGTGAGGCCCCGGTGGGGATCAGAGGCAACAGGTACATGTGGGGCCGCCTTGGGGACCATGGTCAACACGTCTACTTGAGGCCAGGTGTGGAACACAGTAAGCAGGTCCAGGTGAGTCCCCGGTGTTGACAAGAGTCACCACGTGAGGTGAGGCTCAGGTGGGGACCAGCATCACCAGGTACGGGGGAGGCCCTTGAAAGAACCAGAGTCAACAGTTCGAGGTCAGGCGCAGGTGGCAACCCGCGTCAGCAGGTCCAAGTCAGGCCAAAGTTGGATTCACAGTCACTAGGGCACGGTGAGACCCAGAGGGGGACTAGAGTCACATGGTCCAGGTGAGTTCCAGTTGTGGAACACAGTCACCGGGTCCCAATTGTGCCCAGTTGAGGACCATGGTCATCAGGGCCAGGTGAGGCCCAGATGGGGACCGGAGTCCCCAAATCCAGGTGAAGCCCAGGTGGGGACCACAGTCACCAGATCCAGGTTAGTCTCAGGGGCAGACAAAAATCAGCAAAGTCCAGGTGAGGTGCAGATGGCAACCACACTCAACAGTTCCCGGTGAGGCCCTGGTGGGGACCAGAGCCACGAGGTGCATGAGAAGCTAGAAACAGTGCAGCCAGCAGGTCCACATGATGTCCATGTGGGAACGAGAATCACCACTTACATTGAGGCCCAGGTGGCGATCAGACTCACCATGTCCAGGTGAGATCCAGGTGGTAACCAGTGTCACCATGTCCATGTGTGGCGAGGTGAAGACCAGAGATAATAGGTCCGGCTGGGTCACTGTTAGTGAACAGTGTAACCATATCCTGATGCTACCCAGGTGGGTACGAGAAACACCAAGTCCTGGTGAGGCCCAGGTGAGACCAGAGACATGAGGACCAGGTGAGGTCCCGATGGGAACCACAGTCACCAGGTCTGGTGAGGCCATGATTAGGATCAGAGTCACCAGTTACAGGTGAGACCCAGGTGGAGCCAGAGTCACCTGGTAGAGAAGAGGCCAAAGTCAGGACCAGAGTTACCAGGATTAGGTCAGTCCCAGAGAGGAATAGAGTAACCATGTCCCGATGATGCCCACGTAGAACGAGAGTCACCAGGTCCAGATGAGGCGCAGGTGGGGAGCATGTTCACTAGGTCCCGGTGAGGCCCAGTTGAGGACCAGAGTCACCAGGTCAAGTTGAGGCCTAGAGGGGTACCAGATTCACCTGGTCTAGGTGACATCCAGATGGGGACCAGAGTCACCATGTCAGGCTGAGGCCCAGAGGGGATCCAGAGTCATCATGTCCAGGTGAGGCTCAGGTGTGTAACAAAGTATCAAGGTCTTAATGGTCCACAGGTGAGGACCAGAGTCACCAGATCTGGGTGAGACCCAGTTAGGATCAGAGTCACCAGTTCAAGGTGAGGCCAAGAAGGAGTCCACAGCAAGCAGGCCCAGGTGGGGAACAAAGTGACCAGGACTTTGTGAGGCCCAGATGGGGACCAGATTCACCAGGCCTAGGTGATTCCCAGGTGGTGACCAGAGTTACCAGTTCCGGGTGAGGTCCAGGTAAGGACCAGATTCACAAGGTTCAAGTAAGACCCACGTGGGGACCTGTGTCACCAGGCATGGGTGAGGCCCAGGTGTCAACCCCACTCACCAGGTCCAGGTGAGGGCAACCTGCAGGCCATGCAGAGGAACCATGTCCCGATGATGCACAGGTAGGGACCAGAGTTACAAGGTCCAGGTGAGGCCAACCTGCAGGGCATGCAGTGAAACCATATCCCTATGATGCCCAGGTAGGGACCAGAGTCACCAGGTCCAAATGAGGCCAAGATGGATCATATTCACTAGGTCCAGGTGAGGCCCAGTTGAGGACCAGAGTCACCATATCTGGTTGAGGCCTAGACGGGTACCAGAATCCCCTGGTCCAGGTGACATCCAGATGGGGACCAGAGTCACCAGGTCAGGGTGAGGCCCAGAGAGGTTCCAGAGTCATCATGTCCAGGTGAAGCTCAGGTGTAGAACAGAGTCACCATGTACCAATGATGCCCAGGCGAGGACCAGAGTCAGCAGGTCTGGGTGACGAGCAGATAGGATCAGAGTCACCAGTTCCAGGTGTGGCCAAGAAAGAGTCCACAGCAATCAGGTCCCGGTGGGGAACAAAGCCACCAGGACTGGGTGAGGCCCAGATGGGGACCAGATTCACCAGGTCCAGGTTAGGTCCTGGTGGTGACCAGAGTCCGGGTGTGGGAGAGGACCAGGTAAGGACCAGATTCACCAGATCCAAGAGGCCCACGTGGTGATAGAGTCACCAGGTATGGTTGAGGTCCTGGTGGCAAACCCGCTCACCAGGTCCAGGTGAGGCCATAATGGAGGCCAGAGTCACCAGATATAGGTGAGTCCCTAGTGGGGACCGGCGTCACCAGGTAAATGTGAGGTCTACAAAAACACCACAGTACCAGGTCCAGGTGTGGTTCATGTGGGAAAGAGAGTCACCAGGTCCAGGTGAGACCCAGGTGGGGACCACAGTCACCAGGTCCAGATTGAGGCCTAGGTGGGGGGACCAGAGTCATCAGGACCAGTTGAGCCCAAAGTGTGGAGCAAAGTTATCATGTCCAGGTGAGGCCCAGATGGGGAACAGAGTAACCATGTCCCATTGATGCCAGGTGGGAAAAGAGTCACAAGGTCCAGACGAGGCCTAAGTGAGGAGTAGATTCACCAGGTCCTGTTTAGGCCCAGTTGAGGACCGGTGTTCCCAGCTCCGCGTGAGTCCCAGAGGGGGACCAGAGTCACCGGTTCTGGTGATATCCAGATGGGGACCAGAGTCACCACGTCAGGGTGAGGCCCAGAGGGGACGAGAGTCACTAGGTCCAGGTGAGGACCCGATGTGGAACAGAGAAACCAGGTCTCAATATGCCCATATGAAGACCTGAGTCACCAGGTCCAGGTGAGGTCCCTGTGGGAACCAGTCACCTCGTCCAGGTGAGACCCAGGTGGGACCACACTCACCAGGTCCAGGTGAGGCCAAGTTATATAAGAGAGTATCCAGGTCCCAATGATGCCCAGGTTAGGACCAGAGTCAACAGGTCCAGGAGAGGCCCAAATATGGATCAGAGTCATTGTGTTCCAGGTGAGGCCCGAAGGAGACCACAGGAACCAGGTCCAGGAGACCCCCATATGGGAACCAGAGCCACCAGATCCAGGTGAGGTCCATGTGGGACCACAGTCACAAGGTCCAGGGGAGGCGCAGGTGGCAACAGGATTCACCAAGTCCAGGTGAGGCCCAGTTGGCGATCAGTCACCAGATCCAGGTGCGGACCAGCTAAGGACCAGATTCACCAGGCCCAAGTGAAGCCCAAGGGGTGACCAGAGTCACCAGGTATGGGTGAGACCCAGAGGGGGAACCAGAGTAACCAGTTTAGTTTGAGGCCCAGAATGGGACTAGAGGTCCCTGGTCAAAGTGAGGCCCAGGTGTGGAATAGAGTATCCAGGTCCCAAAGAGGCCTGGGTGAGGACTAGAGTCACTAGGGCCATGCAGGCCCAGATGGGGAACAGAATCAGTAGGTCCTCTTGAGGCATAGAATAAGACCACAGTCAGCAGTATCACGTGAGACCCTTGTGGGAACCAGAGCCACTCTATCCAGCTGAGTCCCAGGTCCATGTGAGGCCCATGTGAGGACCAGATTCATCAGGTCGAATTGAGGCAACGCTGGGGACAAGAGTCACCAGGTCTGGGTGCGGCTTAGGTGGGGCAAGATTCAGCAGTTCTGAGTTAGGTCAAAGTGGGGACGAGAGACACCAGGTCCAGGTGAGGCCAAACTGAGGACCAGAGTCACCAGATCCAGGCGAGGTCCATATTGGAAAGAGAGTCACCAGGTCAACGAGAGGTACAGGTAGAGCCAGAGTCACCAGATCCAGGTGAAGTCCAGGTGGGGACCAGAGTCACCAGATCCAGGTGAAGCCCAGGTGTGGACCAGAGTCACTAGGTCCAGATGAGGCCCAGGTGAGGACCAGAGTTACCAGGTACACGTGAGGCCCCGGTGGAGATCAGAGGCAACAGGTCCATGTGAGGCCGGTTTGGGGACCATGGTCAACAGGTCTATTTGAGGTCCAGGTGTGGAACACAATAACCAGGTCCAGGTGAGTCCCCGGTGGTGACAAGAGTCACCACGTCCAGGTGAGGCCCAGGTGGGGACCAGGATGACCAGGTACAGGGGAGGACCTTAAAAGAACCAGAGTCTACAGTTCGAGGTCAGGCACGGGTGGCAACCAGGGTCAGCAGGTCCAAGTCAGGCCAAAGTGGGGTTCCGAGCACTAGGGCACGGTGAGACCCAGAGGGGGACCAGAGTCACCTGGTCCAGGTGAGGGCCAGTTGTGGAACACATTCACCGGGTCCCAATTTTGCCCAGTTGAGGACCACGGTCAACTGAGCCAGGTGAGGCCCAGATGGGGACCGGAGTCCCCAAATCCAGGTGAAGCCCAGGTGGGGACCACAGTCACCAGATCCAGGGTAGTCTCGGTTACAGACCAGAATCACCACGTCCAGGTCAGGTGCAGGTGGCAACCACACTCACCAGGTCCCGGTGAGGCCCTGGTGGGGATCAGAGCCACGAGGTACATGAGAAGCTAGAAACACTGCAGCCACCAGGTCCACATGATGTCCATGTGGGAACGAGAATCACCAGTTACAGGTGAGGACCATTGGGGATCCGAATCACCATGTCCAGGTGAGACCCAGGTGGGAACCAGTGTCACCATGTCCAGTGTTGCCCAGGTGAATACCAGAGTTAATAGGTCCGGCTGCGTCATTGTTAGTGAACAGTTTAACAATATCCTGATGCTACCAAGGAGGGTACCAGAGACACCAGGTCCTGGTGAGGCTCAGGTGGGACCGGAGACATGAGGTCCATGTGACGTCCCGATGGGAACCACAGTCACCAGGTCAGGTGAGGCCATGCTTAGGATCAGAGTCACCAGTTACAGGTGAGGCCCAGGTGGAGCCAGAGTCACCTGGTACAGAAGAGGCCAAAGTCAGGAGCAGAGTTACCAGGATCAGGTCAGTCCCAGTGTGGAATAGAGTAACCATGTCCCGATGATGCCCAGGGAGAACCAGAGTCACCAGGTCCAGATGAGGCGCAGGTGGGGACCATGTTCACTAGGTCCTGGTGAGGCTCAGTTGAGGACCAGAGTCACCAGGTCAAGTTGAGGCCTAGAGGGGAACCAGGTTAACCTGGTCTAGGTGATATCCAGAAGGGGACCAGCGTCACCATGTCAGGGTGAGGCATAGAGGGGATCCAGAGTCATCATGTCCAGGTGAGTCTCAGGTGTGGAGCAGAGTATCCAGGTCATAATGGTCCACAGGTGAGGACCAGAGTGACCAGATCTGGGTGACGCGCAGATAGGATCAGAGTCACAAATTCCAGGTGAGGCCAAGAAAGAGTCCACAGAAATCAGGTCCAGGTGGGGAACAAAGTCACCAGGACTGGGTGAGGCCCAGATGGGGACCAGATTCACCAGGTCCAGGTGAGGCCCAGGTGTTGAGCAGAGTCCCTGGGTCTGGGAGAGGACCAGGTAAGGACCAGATTCACCAGGTTCAAGAGACCCACGTAGGGAATTAGTCACCAGTTATGGGTTAGGCCCAGGTGGCAACCCCACTTACCAGGTCCAGGTGACGCCAACCTGCAGGCCAGTGTCACCAGATCCAGGTGAGACCCTAGTGGGGACCGGAGTCACCAGGTAAATGTGAGTCTACAAGAACACCACAGTCACCAGGTCCAGGTGTGGTTCATGTGGGAACGAGAGTCACCAGGTCCAGGTGAGACCCAGGTGGGGACCACAGTCACCAGGTCCAGAATGAGGCCTAGGTGGGGGGACCAGAGTCATCAGGACCAGTTGAGGCCAAAGTGTGCAGCAAATTTATCATGTCCAAGTGAGGCCCAGGTGAGGAACAGAGTAACCATGTCCCATTGATGCCAGGTGGGAAAAGAGTCACAAGGTCCAGATGAGGCCTAAGTGAGGAGTAGATTCACCAGGTACTTTTGAGGCCAGGTTGAGGACCAGTGTCACCAGCTCTGGGTGAGTCCCAGAGGGGGACCAAAGTCACCCGGTTCTGGTGATATCCAGGTGGGGACCAGAGTCACCATGTCAGGGTGAGGCCCAGACGGGGACGAGAATCACTAGGTCCAGGTGAAGCCCCGATGTGGAACTGAGAAACCAGGTCCCATGATGCCCATTTGAGGACCTGAGTCACCAGGTTCAGGTGAGGGCCCTGTGGGAACCAGTGACCTCATCCCGGTGAGGCCCAGGTGGGACCACAGTCATCAGGTCCAGGTGAGGCCCAGGTATATAAGAGAGTATCCAGGTCCCAATGATGCCCAGGTAAGGACGAGAGTCAACAGGTCCATGAGAGGCCCAAATATGGATCAGAGTCATTGTGTTCCAGGTGAGGCCAGATGGAGACCACAGGAACCAGGTCCAGGAGAGCCCCATATGGGAACCAGAGACAACAGATCGAGGTGAGGTCCACGTGGGACCACAGTTACAAGGTCCAGGTGAGGCGCTGTTGGCACCAGGGTTCACCTAGTCCAGGTGAGGCCCAGGTGGCGACCAGTCACCAGATCCAGGTGAGGACCAGCTAAGTACCAGATTCACCAGGCCCATGTGAAGCCCAAGGGGTGACCAGAGTCACCAGGTAAGGGTGAGGCCCAGAGGGGGAACCAGAGTAAACAGTTTAGTTTGCGGCCCAGAATGGGACCAAAGGTCCCTGTTCAAAGTGAGGCCCAGATATGGAATAGAGTATCCAGGTCCCAATGGTTCCTGAGTTAGGACTAGAGTCACTAGGGCCATGCAGGCCCAGATGGGGAACAGAATCACTAGGTCCTGGTGAGGCATAGAATAAGACCACAGTCAGTAGTATCAGGTGAGCCCCTTGTGGGAACCAGAGCCACTCAACCAGCTGAGTCCCAGGTCCATGTGAGGCCCACGTGAGGACCAGATTCATCAGGTCGAATTGAGGCATAGCTGGGGACAAGAGTCACCAGGTCTGGGTGCGGCCTAGGTGGGGCAAGATTCAGCAGTTCTGAGATAGGTCAAAGTGGGGACGAGAGACACCAGGTCCAGGTGAGGCCAAACTGAGGACCAGAGTCACCAGATCCAGGTGAGGTCCAGGTGGGGACAAGAATCACCAGGTCCAGGTGATTCCCAGGTGGTGACCAGGGTTACCAGGTCCGGGTGAGGACCAGGAAAGGACCAGATTCACCAGGTCAAATTGAGGCCCACGTGGGGACCTGTGTCACCAGGTATGGGTGAGCCCCAGGTGGCAACCCCACTCACTAGGGCCAGGTGAGGCCAACCTGGAGGCCATGCAGAGGAACCGTGTCCCGGTGATGCCCAGGTAGGGACCAGAGTTACAAGGTCCAGCTGAGGCCAACCTGCAGGCCATGCAGTGGATGCATGTCCCGATGATGCCAAGGTAGGGACGAGAGTCACCAAGTCCAACTGAGGCCCAGATTAAGCATATTCACTAGGTCCAGGTGAGGCCCAGTTGAGGACCAGAGTCCCCAGACCTGGTTGAGTCCTGGAGGGGTACCAGAATCCCATGGTCCAGGTGACATCCAGATGGGGACGAGAGTCACCAGGTCAGGGTGAGGCCCAGAGAGGTTCCAGAGTCTTTAAGTCCAGGTGAGGCTCAGCTGTGGAACAGAGTCACCAGGTACCAATGATGCCCAGGTGAGGACCAGAGTCACCAGGTCTGGGTGATGCGCAGATAGATTAGAGTCAACAGTTCCAGGTGAGGCCAAGAAAGTGTCCACAGCAATCAGGTCCAGGTGGTGAACAAAGTCACCATGACTAGCTGAGGCCCAGATGGGGACCAGATTCACCAGGTCCAGGTGAGGCCCAGGTGGTGACATGTCATGGTGATGCCCAGAGTGGATCCAGAGTCATCATGTCCAGGTGCGGCTCAGGTGTGGAACAGAGTATCCAGGTCATAATGGTCCACAGGTGAGGACCAGAGTCACCATATCTGGGTGAGGCCCAGCTACGATCAGAGAAACCACTTCCAGGTGAGGCCAAGAAGGAGTCCACAGCAATCAGGTCCTGGTGGGGAACAAAATCACCAGGAATGGGTGAGGACCAGGTAAGGACCAGATTCACCAGGTCCAAGTGAGTCCCACGTGGGCACCTGGGTCACCAGGTATGTGTGAGGCCCAAGTGGCATCCCCACTCACCAGATCCAGGTGAGGACACACTGCAGGCAATGCAGAGGAAGAGTGTCCCGATGATGCCCAGGTAGAACCACAGTTACCACGTCCAGGTGCGGCCAACCTAAACGCCATGCAGTGGAAACATGTCCCGATGATGCCCAGGTAGGGAAGAGAGTCACCAGGTTCAAATGAGGCCCAGATGGAGCATATTCAATAGGTCCAGGTGAGGCCCAGTTGAGGACCAGAGTCACCAGATCCAGGTGAAGCCAAGGTGGGGACCAGAGTCACTAGGTCCAGATGAGGCCCAAGTGAGGACCAGTGTTACCAGGTACACGTGATGCCCCGGTGGGAATCAGAGGCAACAGGTCCATATGAGGCCGGCTCCGGTACCATGGTCAACAGATCTACTTGAGGCCCAGGTGTGGAACACATTAACCAGGTCCAGGTGAGTCCCCGGTGGTGACAAGGGTCACCACGTCCAGGTGAGTCCCAGGGGGGACCAGGATCACCAGGTACAGGGGAAGCCCTTGAATAAACCGGAGTCAACAGTTCGAGGTCAGGCGCAGGTGTCAACCAGGGTCAGCAGGTCCAAGTCAGGCCAAAGTGGGGTTCACAGTCACTAGGGCACGGTGAGACCCAGAGGGGAACCAGAGTCACGTGGTCCAGGTGAGGTCCAGTGTGGAACACAGTCACCGCGTCCCAATTTTGCCCAGTTGAGGACCATGGTCAACAGGGCCAGGTGAGGCTCAGATGGGGACCAGAGTCCCCAAATCCAGGTGAAGCCCAGATGGGGACCACAGTCACCAGATCTAGGGTAGTCTCAGGTGCAGACCAGAATCACCAGGTCCAGGTGAGGTGCAGGTGGCAACCACACTCACCAGGTCTCGGTGAGGCCCTGGTGGGGACCAGAGTCACAAGGTACATGACAAACTAGAAACACCGCAGCCACCAGGTCCACATGATGTCCATGTGGGAAGGAGAATCAACAGTTACAGGTTAGGACCAGGTGGGTATCTGACTCACCATTTCCAGGTGAGACCCAGGTGGGAACCAGTGTCACCATGTCCAGGTGTGGCCCAGGTGAAGACCAGAGTTAATAGGTCCGGCTGGGTCACTGTTAGTGAACAGTGTAACAATATCCTGATGCTACCCAGGTGGGTACCAGAGACACCAGGTTCTGGGGAGGCCCAGGTGGGACCAGAGACATGAGGTCCAGGTGAGGTCCGATGGAAACCACAGTCACCAGGTCAGGAGAGGCCATGCTTTGGATCAGAGTCACCAGTTACAGGTGAGGCCAAGGTGGAAGCAGAGTCACCTGGTACAGAAGAGGCCAAAGTCAGGACCAGAGTTACCAGAATCAGGTCTGTCCCAGTGGGGAACAGAGTAACCATGTCCCGATGATGCCCAGGTAGACCCAGCGTCACCAGGTCCAGATGAGGCGCAGGTGGGGAGCATATTCACTAGGTCTCGGTGACACCCAGTTGAGGACCAGTGTCACCAGGTCTATTTGAGCCCTAGAGGGGTAACAGATTCACCTGGTCTAGGCGACATCCAGATGGGGACCAGAGTCACCATGTCAGGGTGAGGCCCAGAGAGGTTCCAGAGTCATCAGGTCCAGGTGAGCCTAAGGTGTGGAACAGAGTCACCAGGTACCAGTAATGCCCAGGTGAGGACCAGTCACCAGGTCTGGGAGACGCGCAGATAGGATCAGATTCACCAGTTCCAGGTGAGGCCAAGAAAGAGTCGACAGCAATCAAATCCAGGTGGGGAACAAATCACCATGCCTGGGTGAGGCCCAGATGGGGACCAGATTCACCAGGTCCAGGTGAGGCCCAGGTGGTGACCAGAGTCCCCGGGTCTGGGAGAGGACCAGGTAAGGACCAGATTCACCAGGTCCAAGAGGCCCACGTGGGGACCTGAGTCACCAGGTATGGGTGAGGCCCACATGGCAACCCCACTCACCAGGTCCAGGTGAGGCCAACCTGCAGGCCAGAGTCACCAGATCCGGGTGAGGCCCTAGTGGGGACCGGAGTCAATGGGTAAATGTGAGTCTACAGGAACACCACAGTCACCAGGTCCAGGTGTGGTTCATGTGGGAACGAGAGTCACCAGGTCCAGGTGAGACCCAGTTGGGGACCACAGTCACCAGGTCCAGATTGAGGCCTAGGTGGGGGGACCAGGGTCATCAGGATCAGTTGAGGCCAAAGTGTGGAGAAAAGCTATCATGTCCAGTTGAGACCTAGGTGGGGAACAGAGTAACCATGTCTCATTGATGTCAGGTGGGAAAAGAGTCACAAGGTCCAGACGAGGCTTAAGTGAGGAGGAGATTCACCAGGTCCTGTTGAGGCCCAGTTGAGGACCAGTGTCCCCAGCTCCGGGTGAGTCCCAGAGGGGGACCAGAGTCACCCGGTTCTGGTGACGTCCAGGTGGGGACCAGAGTCACCACGTCAGGGTGAGGCCCAGAGGGAGATGAGAATCACTAGGTCCAGGTGAGTCCCCGATGTGGAACTGAGAAACAAGGTCCCATGATGCCCATATGATGAACTGAGTCACCAGGTCCAGGTGAGGTTCCAGTGGGAACAAGTCACCTCGTCCAGGTGAGGCCCAGGTGGGACCACAGTCACCTGGTCCAGGTGAGGCCCAAGTATATAAGAGAGTATCCAGCTCCCAATGATTTCCAGGTAAGGACCAGAGTCAACAGGTCCATGAGAGGCCCAAATATGGATCAGAGTCATTGTGTTCCAGGTGAGGAAAGATGGAGACCACAGGCAGCAGGTCCAGGAGAGCCCCATATCTTAACCAGAGCCAACAGATCCAGTTGAGGTCCAGGTGGGACCATAGTCACAAGGTCCAGGTGAGGCGCAGGTGGCACCAGGGTTCACCAAGTCCAGGTGAGGCCCAGGTGGCGACCAGTCACCACATCCTGGTGCGGACCAGCTAAGGACCAGATTCACTAGGCCCAAGTGAAGCCCAAAGGGTGTCCAGAGTCACCAGGTAAGGGTGAGGCTCAGAGGGGGAACCTGAGTAACCAGTTAATTTGAGGCCCAGAATGGGACCAGCGATCCCTAGTCAAAGTGAGGCCCAGGTGTGGAATAGAGTATCCAGGTCCCAATGATGCCTGGGTGAAGACCAGAGTCACTAGAGCCATGCAGGCCCAGAAGGGGAACAGAATCACCAGGTCCTGGTGTGGCATAGACTAAGATCACAGTCAGCAGTATCAGGTGAGCCCCTTGTGGGAACCAGAGCCACTCTATCCAGCTGAGTACCAGGTCCATGGGAGGCCCACGTGAGGACCAGATTCAACAGGTCGAATTGAGGCATAGCTGGGGACAAGAGTCACCAGGTCTGGGTGCGGCCTAGGTGGGGGAAGATTCAGCAGTTCTGAGTTAGGTGAAAGTGGGGACGAGAGACACCAGGTCCAGGTGAGGCCAAACTGAGGACCAGAGTCACCAGATCCAGGTGAGCTCCATGTTGGAAAGAGAGTCACCAGGTCCAGGAGAGGTCCAGGTGGGTACCAGAGTCACCAGATACAGGTGAAGTCCAGGTGGGGACCAGAGTCACCAGATCCATGTGAAGCCCAGGTGGGGACCAGAGTCACTAGGTCCAGATGAGGCCCAGGTGAGGACCAGAGTTACCAGGTACACGTGAGGCCCCGGTGGGGATCAGAGGCAACAGGTCCATGTGAGGCCGGCTTGGGGACCATGGTCAACAGGTCTATTGAGGCCCAGGTGTGGAAACAGTAAGCAGGTCCAGGTGAGTCCCCAGTTGTGACAAGAGTCACCACGTCCAGGTGAGGCCCGGTGGAGACCAGGATCACCAGGTACAGGGGAGGCCCTTGAAAGAAGCAGAGTCAACAGTTCGAGGTCAGGCGCAGCTTCCAACCAGGGTCAGCAGGTCCACGTCAGGCCAAAGTGGGTTTCACAGTCACTAGGGCACGGTGAGACCCAGAGGGGAACCAGAGTCACGTGGTCCAGGTGAGTTCCAGTTGTGGAACACAGTCACCGCGTCCCGATTTTGCCCAGTTGAGGACCATGGTCAACAGGGCCAGGTGAGGCCCAGATGGGGACCGGAGTCCCCAAATCCAGGTGAAGCCCAGGTGGGGACCACAGTCACTAGATCCAGGGTAGTCTCAGGTGCAGACCAGAATCACCAGGTGCAAGTGAGATGCAGGTGGCAACCACACTGACCAGGTCCCGGTGAGGCCCTGGTGGGGACCAGCGTCGCGAGGTACATGAGAAGCTAGAAACAATGCAGCCACCAGGTCCACATGATGTCCATGTGGGAACACGAATCACCAGTTACAGGTAAGGACCAGGTGGGGATCCGAGTGACCATGTCCAGGTGAGACCCAGGTGGGAACCAGTGTCACCATGTCCAGGTGTGGCCCAGGTGAAGAACAGAGTTAATAGGTCCGGCTGGGTCACTGTTAGTAAACAGTGTAACCATGTCCTGATTCTACCAGGTGGGTACCAGAGACACCAGGCCCTGGTGAGGCCCAGGTGGGACCAGAGACAAGAGGTCCAGGTGAGGTCCCGATGGGAACCACAGTCACCATGTCAGGTGAGGCCATGCTTAGGATCAGAGTCACCAGTTAAAGGTGTGGTCCAGGTGGAGCCAGAGTCACTTGGTACAGAAGAGGCCAAAGTCCGGACCAGAGTTACCAGGATCAGGTCAGTCCCAGTGGGGAACAGAGTAACCATGTCCCAATGATGCCCAGATAGAACCAGCGTCACCAAGTCCAGATGAGGTGCAGGTGGGGAGCATATTCACTAGGTTCCGTTGAGGCCCTGTTGAGGACCTGAGTCACCAGGTCTAGTTGAGGCCTAGAGGGGTACCAGATTCAGCTGATCTAGGTGACATCCAGATGGGGACCAGAGTCTCCATGTCAGGCTGATTACCAGAGGGGATCCAGACTCATCATGTCCAGGTGAGGCTCAGGTGTGGAACAGAGTATCCAGGTCATATTGTTCCACAGGTGAGGACCAGAGTCACCAGATCTGGGTGAGGCCCAGTTAGGATCATAGTCACCAGTTCCAGTTGAGGCCAAGAAGGTGTCCACAGCAATCAGGTCCAGGTGGGGAAGAAAGTCAACAGGACTGTGTGAGGCCCAGATGGGGACCATATTCACCAGGTCCAGGTGATTCCCAGGTGGTGACCAGGGTTACCAGGTCCGGGTGAGGACCAGGTAAGGATCAGATTCACCAGGTCCAAGTGAGGCCCACGTGGGGACCTGTGTCACCAGGTATGGGTGAGACCCAGGTGGCAACCCCACTCACCAGGTCCGGCTGAGGCCAACCTGCAGGCCATGCAGAGGAACCGTGTCCCGATGATGTCCAGGTAGGGACCAGAGTTACCAGGTTCAGGTGAGGCCAGCATGCAGGCCAGTGTCACCAGATCCAGGTGAGGCCCTAGTGGGGACGGGAGTCACAAGGTAAATGTGAGTCTACAAGAACACCACAGTCACCAGGTCCAGGTGTGGTTCATGTGGGAACGGGAGTCACCAGGTCCAGCTGAGACCCAGTTGGGGACGACAGTCACCAGTCCAGATTGAGGCCTAGGTTGGGGGACGAGAGTCATCAGGACCAGTTGAGGCCAAAGTGTGCAGCAAATTATCATGTCAAGATGAGGCCCAGGTGGGGAACAGAGTAACCATGTCCCATTGATGCCAGGTGGGAAAAGAGTCACAAGGTCCAGACGAAGCCTAAGTTTGGAGTAGATTCACAGGTCCTGTTGAGGCCCACCTGAGGACCAGTGTCCCCAGCTCCGGGTGTGTCACCCGGTTCTGGTGATATCCATGTGGGGACCAGTGTCACAAGTCAGGGTGAGGCCCTGAGGGGGCCGAGAATCACTAGGTCCAGGTGAGGCCCCGATGTGGTACTGTGAAACCAGGTCCCAAGATGCCCATATGAGGACCTGAGTCACCAGGTCCAGGTGATGTCCCTGTGGGAACCTGTCACCCCGTCCAGGTGAGGCCCAGGTGGGACCACAGTCACCAAGTCCTGGTGAGGCCCTGGTATATATAGGGAGTATCCAGGTCCCAATGATGCCCAGGTAAGGACCAGAGTCAACAGGTCCAGGAGAGGCCCAAATATGGATCAGAGTCATTGTGTTCCAGGTGAGTCCAGATGGAGACCACAGGAACCAGGTCCAGGAGAGCCCCATATGGGAACCAGAGCCACCAGATCCAGGTGAGGTCCAGGAGGGACCGCAGTCACAAGGTCCAGGTGAGGCGCAGGTGGCAACATGATTCACCAAGTCCAGGTGAGGCCCACGTGGTGACCTGTCACCAGATCCAGGTGCGGACCAGCTAAGAAACAGATTCACCAGGCGCAAGTGAAGCCCAAGGGGTGACCAGAGTCACCAGGTAAGGGTGAGTCCCAGAGGGGGAACCAGAGTAACCAGTTTAGTTTGAGGCCCAGAATGGGACCAGAGGTCCCTGGACAAAGTGAGGCCCAGGTGTGGAATAGAGTATCCAGGTCCCAATGATGCCTGGGTGAGGACCAGAGTCACTAGGGCCATGGAGGCCCAGATGGGGAACAGAATCACTAGGTCCTGGTGAGGCATAGAATAAGAATACAGTCACCAGTATCGGGTGAGCCCCTTGTGGGAATCAGAGCCACTCTATCCCGCTGAGTCCCAGGTCCATGTGAGGCCCACGTGAGGACCAGATTCATCAGGTCGAATTGAGGCATAGCTGGGGACAAGAGTCATCAGGTCTGGGTGCGGCCTAGGTGGGGCAAGATTCAGCAGTTCTGAGTTAGGTCAAAGTGGGGACGAGAGACACCAGTCCAGGTGAGGCCAAACTGAGATCAGAGTCACCAGATACATGTGAGTTCCAGGTGGGGACCAGAGTCACGAGATCCAGGTGAAGTCCAGGTGGGGACCAGTGTCACTAGGTGCAGATGAGGCCCTGGTGAGGACCAGAGTTACCAGGTACACGTGAGGCCCCGGTGGGGATCAGAGGTAACAGGTCCATGTGAAGCGAGGCTTGGGGACTATGGTCAAGAGGTGTAATTGAGGCCCAGGTGTGGTGACTAGAGACACCACGTGCAGGTGAGTCCCAGGTGGGCATCAGGATCACTAGGTACAGGGGAGGCCCTTGAAAGAACCAGAGTCAAGAGTTCGAGGTCAGGCACAGGTGGCAACCAGGGTCAGCAGGTCGAAGTCAGGCCAAAGTGGGGTTCACAGTGACTAGGGCACGGTGAGACCCAGAGGGGGACCAGAGTCACCTGGTCCAGGTGAGGTCCAGTTGTGGAACACAGTCACAGGGTCCAATTTTCCCCAGTTGAGGACCATGGTCAAAGGGCCAGGTGAGGCCCAGATGGGGACCGGAGTCCCCAAATCCAGGTGAAGCCCAGGTGGGGACCACAGTCACCAGATCCAGGGGAGTCTCAGGTGTAGACCAGAATAACCAGGTCCAGGTGAGGTGCAGGTGGCAACCACACTCACCAGAAAATGCCAAAGTCAGGAATAGTGTTACCAGGATCAGGTCAATCCCAGAGGGTAATACAGTAACCATGTACCGATGATGCCCAGGTAGAACCAGAGTCACCAGGTCCAGATGAGGCGCAGATGGGGACCATGTTCACTAGATTCCGGTGAGGCCAGTTGAGGACCAGAGTCACCAGGTCAAGTTGAGGCCTAGAGGGATACCAGATTCACCTGGTCTACGTGACATCCAGATGGTGAACCGAGTCCACATGTCAGGCTGAGGCCCAGAGGGGATCCAGATTCATCATGTCCAGGTGAGGCTCAGGTGTGGAACAGAGTATCCAGGTCATAATGGTCCAAAGGTGAGGATCAGAGTCACCAGATCTGGGTGAGTCCCAGTTAGGATCAGAGTCACCAGTTCAAGGTGAGGCCAAGAAGGAGTCTACAGCAATCAGGCCCAGGTGGGGAACAAAGTCAACAGGACTGGGTGAGGCCCAGATGGGGACCAGATTCAACAGGCCCAGGTGAATCCCATGTGGTGACCAGAGTTACCAGTTCCGGGTGACCACCAGATAAGGACCAGATTCACCAGGTCCAAGTGAGGCCCGTGTGGGGACCTGTGTCACCAGGCATGGTTGAGGCCCAGATGACAACACCACTCACCAGGTCCAGGTGATTCCAAACTGCAGGCCATGCAGAGGAACAATATCCCGATGATACTCAGGTACTGACTAGAGTTACCAGGTCCAGGTGAGGCCAACATGCAGGCCATGCAGTGGAACCATGTCCCTATGATGCCCAGGTAGGGACCAGAGTCACCAGGTCCAAATGAGGCACAGATGGAGCATATTCACTAGGTCCAGGTGAGGCCCAGTTGAGGACCAGAGTCACCAGATCTGGTTGAGGCCTAGAGGGGTACCAGAATCTCCTGGTCCAGGTGACATCCAGATGGGGTCCAGAGTCACTAGGTCAGGGTGAGGACCAGAGTGGTTCCAGAGTCATCATGTCCAGGTGAGGCTCAGGTGTGGAACAGAGTCACCAGATACCAATGATGCCCAGGTGAGGACCAGAGTCACCAATACTGGGTGACGCGCAGATAGGATCAGAGTCACCAGTTCCAGGTGAGGCCAAGAAAGTGTCCACACCAATCAGGTCCAGGAGGGGAACCAAGTCACCAGGACTGGGTGAGGCCCAGATGGGGACCAGATTCACCAGGTCCAGGTGAGGCCCAGTTGGGGACCAGAGTCCCCGGGTCTGGGAGAGGACCAGGTAATGACCAGATTAAAAGGTCCAATAGGGCCACGTGGGGACCTGAGTCACCAGGTTTGGGTGAGGCCCAGGTGGCAAACCCCCTCACCAGGTCGAAGTGAGGCCAACCAGCAGGCCAGAGTCACCAGATCCACGTGAGGCCCTAGTGGGCACCGGAGTCACCAGGTAAATGTGCGTCTACAAGAACACCACAGTCACCAGGTCCAGGTGTGGTTCATGTGGGAACGAGAGTCACCAGGTCCAGGTGAGACCCAGGTGGGGACCACAGTCACCAGGTCCAGATTGAGGTCTAGGTGGGGGGACCAGGGTCATCAGGACCAGTTGAGGCCAAAGGGCGGAGCAAAGTTATCATGTCCATGTGAGGCCCAGGTGCGGAACAGAGTAACCATGTCCCATTGATGCCAGGTGGGAAAAGAGTCACAAGTTCCAGACGAGGCCTATGTGAGGAGTAGATTCACCAGGTCCTGTTGAGACCCAGTTGAGCACCAGTGTCCCCAGGTCCGGATGAGTCCCAGAGGGGACCAGAGTCACCCGGTTCTGGTGATATCCAGGTGGGGACCAGAGTCAGCACGTCAGTGTTAGGCCGAGAGGGGGACGAGAATCACTAGGTCCATGTGAGGCCCCGATGTGGAACTGAAAAACCAGGTCTCATGATGCCCATATGAGGACCTGAGTCACCAGGTCCAGCTGAGGTCCCTGTGGGAACCAGTCACCTCGTCCAGGTGAGGCCCAGGTGGGACCACAGTCACCAGGTCCAGGTGAGGCCCAGGTATATAAGAGTATCCAGGTCCCAATGATGGCCAGGAAAAGACCAGAGTCAACAGGTCCAGGAGAGGCCCAAATATGGATCAGAGTCATTGTGTTCCAGGTGAGGCCAAATGAAGACCACAGGAAAGAGTTCCAGGAGAGCCCCATATGTGAAGCAGAGCCATCAGATCCAGGTGAGTTCCAGGTGGGTCCACAATCCAAGGTCCAGGTGAGGCACAGGTGGCAACAGGATTCACCAAGTCCAGGTGTGGCCCAGGTGGCGACCAGTCACCACATCCAGGTGCAGACCAGCTAAAGACCAGATTCACCAGGCCCAAGTGAACCCCAAGGGGTGACCAGAGTCACGAGGTAAGGGTGAATCCGAGAGGGGCACCAGAGTAACCAGTTTAATTTGAGGCCCAGAATGGGACCAGAGGTCCCTGGTCAAAGAGGGGCCCAGGTGTGGAATAGAGTATCCAGGTCCCAATGATGCCTGGGTGAGGACCAGAGTCACTAGGGCCATGCAGGCTCAGATGGGGAACAGAATCACTAGGTCCTTGTGAGGCATAGAAAAAGACCCGAGTCACCAGTAACAGGTGAGACTCTTGTGGGAACCAGAGCCACTCTATGCAGCTGAGTCCCAAGTCCATGTGAGGCCCACGTGAGGACCAGATTCATCAGGTCAGGTCGAATTGAGGCATAGCTGGGGACAAGAGTCCCCAGGTCTGGGTGCGTCCTAGGTTTGGCAAGATTCTGCAGTTTTGAGTTAGGTCAAAGTGGGGACGAGAGACACCAGGTCCAGGTGAGACCGAACTGAGGACCAGAGTCACCATATCCAGGTGAGGTCCAGGTGGGGACCAGACTCACCAGATCCAGGTGAAGTCCAGGTGGGGACCACAGTCACTAGGTCCAGATAAGGCCCAGGTGAGGACCAGAGTTACTAGGTACACGTGAGGCCCCGGTGGGGATCAGAGGAAACAGGTCCATGTGAGGCCAGCTTGGGGACTATGGTCAAGAGGTGTACTTGAGGCCCAGGTGTAGAACACAGTAAGCAGGTCCAGGTGAGTCCCCGGTGGTGACAAGAGTAACCACGTCCAGGTGAGGCCCAGATGCGGACCAGGATCACCAGGTACAGGGGAGGCCCTTGAAAAACCAGAGTCAACAGTTCGAAGTCAGACTTAGGTGGCATCCAGGGTCAGCAGGTCCAAGTCAGGCCAAAGTGGGGTTCACAGTCACTAGGGCACGGTGCGACCCAGAGGGGGACCAGAGTCACGTGGTCCAGGTGAGGTCCAGTTGTGGAACACAGTCACCGGCTCCCAAATTTCCCAGTTCAGGACCATGGTCAACAGGGCCAGGTGAGACCCAGATGGGGACCGGAGTCCCCAAATCCAGGTGAAGACCAGGTGGGGACCACAGTCACCAGATCCAGGGTAGTCTCAGGGGCAGACCAGAATCACCAGGTCCAGGTGAGGTGCCGGTGGCAACCACACTCAGCAGGTCCCAGTGAGGCCCTGGTGGGGACCAGAGTCACGAGGTACATGAGAAGCTAGAAACACATGGGATCCCTGGGTGGCGCAGCGGTTTGGCGCCTGCCTTTGGCCCTGGGCGCGATCCTGGAGACCCGGGATCGAATTCCACGTTGAACTCCCTGTGCATGGAGCCTGCTCCTCCCTCTGCCTGTGTCTCTGTCTCTCTCTCTCTGTGACTATCATAAATAAATAAAAATTAAAAAAAAGAAGCTAGATACACTGCGGACAACAGGTCCACATGATCTCCATGTGGGAACGAGAATCACCAGTTATAGGTGAGGACCAGGTGGGGATACGACTCACTATGTCCAGGTGAGACCCAGGTGGGAACCAGTGTCACCATGTGCAGGTGTGGCCCAGGTGAAGACCAGAGTTAATAGTTCCGGCTGGCGCACTGTTAGTGAACACTGTAACCATATCCTGATGCTACCCAGGAGGGTCCCAGAGACGCCAGGTCCTGGTGAGGCCCAGGTGGGACAAGAGACATGAGGTCCAGGTGAGGTCCCGATGGGAACCACAGTCACCAGGTCAGGTGAGGCCATGCTTTGGATCAGAGTCACAGGTTACAGGTGTGGCCGAGGTGGAGCCAGAGTCACCGGGTACAGAAGAGGCCAAAGTCAGGAACAGAGTTACCAGGATCAGGTCAGTCCCAGTGGGGAATAGAGTAACCATGTCCCGATGATGCCCAGGTAGAACCAGAGTCACCAGGTCCAGATGAGGCGCAGGTGGGGAGCATGTTCACTAGGTCCCGGTGAGGCCCAGTTGAGGACCAGATTTACCAGGTCAAGTTGAGGTATAGAAGGGTACCAGATTCACCTGGTCTAGGTGACATACGGATAGGGACCAGAGTCACCATATCAGGCTGAGGCCCAGAGGGGCTCCAGAGTCATCATGCCCAGGTGAGGCTCAGGGGTGGAAGAGTTTATCCAGCTCATAATGGTCCAAGATGAGGACCAGAGTCACCAGAACTGGGTGAGGCCCAGTTAGGATCAGAGTCACCAGTTCCAGGTGAGGCCAAGAAGGAGTCCACAGCAATCAGGTCCAGGTGGGGAACAAAGTCACCAGGACTGGATGAGGCCCAGATGGGGACCAGATTCACCAGGCCCAGGTGATTCCCAGGTGGTGACCAGAGTTACCAGTTCCGGGTGAGGACCAGGTAAGGACCAGATTCACCAGGTCCAAGTGAGGCCCACGTGGGGACCTGTGTCACTAGGCATGGGTGAGGCCCAGGTGAGAATCCCACTCACCAGGTCCAGGTGAGGCCAAACTGCAGGCCATACAGAGGAAAAATGTCCCAATGATGTCCAGGTAGGGACGAGAGTTACCAGGTCCAGGTGAGGCCAACCTACAGGCCATGCAGTGGAACCATGTCCGATGATGCCCAGGTAGGGTCCAGAGTCACCAGGTCCAAATGAGGCCCAGATGGAGCATATTCACTAGGTCTAGGTTAGGCCCAGTTGAGGACCAGAGTCACCAGACCTGGTTGAAGCCCAGAAAAGTACCATGATTCCGTGGTCCAGGTGACATCCATATGGGGACCAGAGTCACCAGGTCAGGTTGATGCCCAGAGAGGTTCCAGAGTCATCATGTCCAGGGGAGCCTCAGGTGTGGAACAGAGTCACCAGGTATCAATGATGCCCAGGTGAGGACCAGCGTTACCAGGTACAATTGAGGCCCCGGTGGGGTTCAGAGGCAACATGTCCATGTGAGGACGGCTTGGGGACATGGTCAACAGGTCTACTTGAGGCCCAGGTGTGGAACACAGTAAGCAGGTCCAGGTGAGTCCCCGTTGGGGACAAGAGTCACCACGTGCAGGTGAGGGCAAGGTGGACACCAGGATCGCCAGGTACAGGGGAGGCCCTTGAAAGAACCAGAGTCAACAGTTCGAGGTCAGGCGCAGGTAGCAACCAGGTTAAGCAGGTCGAAGTCAGGCCAAAGTGGGGTTCACAGTTACTAGGGCACGGTGAGACAGATGGGGACCAGAGTCACCTGATGCAGGTGAGGTCCAGTTGTGGAACACAGTCACCGGGTACCAATTTTGCACAGTTGAGGACTATGGTCAACAGGGCAAGGTGAGGCCCAGATGGGGACCAGAGTCCCCAAATCCAGGTGAAGCCCAGGTGGGGACCACAGTCACCAGATCCAGGGTAGTCTCAGGTGTAGACCAGAATCACCGGGTCCATGTGAGGTGCAGGTGGCGACCACACACACCAGGTCCCGGTGAGGCCCTGTTGGGGACCAGAGTCACTAGGTACATGAGAGGCTAGAAAAACTGAAGCCATCAGGTCCACATGATGTCCATGTGGGAACGAGAATCACCAGTTACACGTGAGGACCACGTGGGGATCCGACTCACCATGTCCAGGTGAAACCCAGGTGGGAACCAGTGTCAGCATGTCCAGGTGTGGCCCAGGTGAAGACCAGAGTTAATAGGTCCGGCTGGGTCACTGTTAGTGAACAGTGTAACCATATCCTGATGCTACCCAGGTGGGTACAAGAGACACCAGGTCCTGGTGAGGCCCAGGAGGGACCAGAGACATGAGGTCCAGGTGAGGTCCCGATGGGAACCACAGTCACCATTTCAGGTGAGGCCATGCTTAGGATCAGAGTCACGAGTTACAAGTGAGGCCCAGGTCGAGCCAGAGTAACCTGTTACAGAAGAGGCCAAAGTCAGGACCAGAGTTACCAGGATCAGGTCAGTCCCAGTGGGGAACAGAGTAACAATGTCCCAATGAAGCCCAAGTAGAACCTGAGTCACCAGGTCCAGATGAGGCGCAGTTGGGGAGCATGTTCACTAGGTCCCGGTGAGGCCCAGTTGAGGACCAGAGTCACCAGGTCAAGTTGACGCCAAGAGGTGTACAAGATTCACCTGGTCTAGGTGACTTCCAGATGGGGACCAGTGTCACCATGTCAGGCTGAGGCCCAGGGAGGTTCCAGAGTAGTCATGTCCAGGTGAGGCTCAAGTGTGGAACAGAGTAAGCAGGTACCCTGATGCCAAGGTGAGGACCAGAGTCACCAGATCTGGGTAACGCGCAGATAGGATCAGAGTCACCAGTTCCAGGTGAGGCCAAGAAAGAGTCCACAGAAATCAGGTCTAGGTGGGGAACAGAGTCACCAGGACTGGCTGAGGCCCAGATGGAGACCAGATTCACCAGGTCCAGGTGAGGTCCAGGTGTTGACCAGAGTCCCCAGGTCTTGGAGAGGACCAGGTAAGGACCAGATTCACCAGATCCAAGAGGCCCACTTGGGGACCTGAGTCACCAGGTATGGGTGTGGCCCAGGTGGCAACCCCACTCACCAGGTCCAGGTGAGGCCAACCTGTAGGCCAGAGTCATCAGATCCAGGTGAGGCCATAGTGGGGTCCGGAGTGACCAGGTAAATATGAGTCTATAAGAACACCACAGTCACCAGGTCCAGTTGTGGTTCATGTGGGAACGAGAGTCACCAGGTCCAGGTGAGACCCAGGTGAGGACAACAGTCACCAGGTCCAGATTGAGGCCTAGGTGGGGGGACCAGAGTCATCAGGACCAGTTGAGACCAAAGTGTGGAGCAAAGATATCATGTCCAAGTGAGGCCCAGTTGGGGAACAGAGTAACCATATCCCATTGATGCCAGGTGGGAAAAGAGTCACTAGGTCCAGACGAGGCCTAAGTGAGGAGTAGATTCACCAGGCCCTGTTGAGGTCCAGTTGAGTATCAGTGTCCCCAGCTCTGGGTGATTCCCAGAGGGGGACCAGAGTCACCCTGTTCTGGTGTGAGTCAGGTGCGGACCAGAGTCTCCACGTCAGGGTGAGGCCGAGAGGGGGACGGGAATCACTAGGTCCATGTGAGGCCCCGATGTGGAACTGAGAAACCAGGCCCCATGATGCCCATATGAGGACCTCAGTCACCAGGTCCAGGTGTGGTCCCAGTGGGAACCAGTCATCTAGTCTCGGGGAGGACCAGGGGGACCACAGTCACCAGGTCCAGTAGAGGCCCAGGTGTGACCTCAGTCAACAGGTCCAGGTGAGGCCCAGGTATATAAGAGATTATCCAGGTCCCAATGATGCCCAATTACGTAACAGAGACAAGAGGTCCAGGAGAGGCCCAAATATGGATCAGAGTCATTGTGTTCCAGGTGAGGCCAGATGGAGACCACAGGAACCAGGTCCAGGAGAGCCATATATGGGAACCAGAGCCACCAGATCCAGGTGAGGTCCAGGTGGGACCACAGTCACAAGGTCCAGGTGAGGCGCAGGTGGCAACATGATTCACCAAGTCCAGGTGAGGCCCAGGTGGCGACCAGTCACCAGATCCAGGTGCGGACCAGCTAAGGACAAGAATCACCAGGCCCAGGTGAAGCCCAAGGGGTGACCAGTGTCACCAGGTAAGGGTGAGGTCCAGAGGGGAAAACAGTGTAACCAGTTTGGTTTGAGGCCCAGAATGGGACCAAAGGACCGTGGTGAAAGAGAGGCCCAGGAGAGGAATAGAGTATCCAGTTCCGAATGATGCCTGGGTGAGGACCAGAGTCACTAGGGCCATGCAGGCCTTGATGGGGAACAGAATCACTAGGTCCTGGTGAGGCATAGAATAAGACCACAGTCACCAGTATCAGGTGAGCCCCTTGTGCGAACCAGAGCCACTCTATCCAGCTGAGTCCCAGGTCCATATGAAGCCCACGTGAGGACCGGATTCATCAGGTCTAATTGAGGCATAGCTGGGGACAAGAGTCACCAGGTCTGTGTGCGGCCTAGGTGGGGCAAGATTCAGCAGTTCTGAGTTAGGTCCAAGTGGGACGAGAGACACCAGGTCCAGGTGAGGCCAAACTGATTACCAGATTCACCACATCCAGGTGAGGTCCATGTTGGAAAGAGAGTCACCAGGTCCAGGAGAGGTCCATGTGGGGACCAGAGTCACTATATCCAGGTGAAGTCCAGGTGGGGACCAGAGTCACCAGATCGAGGTGAAGCCCAGGTGGGGACCAGAGTCACTAGGTTCAGATGAGGCCCAGGTGAGGACCAGAGTTACCAGGTACACGTGAGGATCCGGTGGGGATCAGAGGCAACAGGTCCATGTGAGGCCGGCTTGGGGACCATCGTCAACAGGTCCACTTGAGACCCAGGTGTGAAACACAGTAAGCAGGTCCAGGTTAGTCCCCCGTGGTGACAAGGGGCACCACGTCCAGGTGAGGTCCAGGTGGGGACCAGGATCACCAGGTACAGGGGAGGCCCTTGAAAGAACCAGAGTCAAGAGTTCCAGTTCAGGCGCAGGTGGCAACCAGGGTCAGCAGGTCCAAGTCAAGCCAAAGGGGACTTCACAATCACTAGGGCATGGTGAGACCCAGAGGGGGAGCATAGTCACATGGTCCAGGTGAGGTTCAGTTGTGGAACACAGTCACCAGGTCCCAATTTTGCCCAGTTGAGGACCACGGTCAACAGGGCCAGGTGAGGCCCAGATGGGGACCGGAGTCCCGAAATCCAGGTGAAGCCCAGGTGGGGACCACAGTCACCAGATCCAGTGTAGACTCAGGTGCAGACCAGAATCACCAGGTCCAGGTGTGGTGCAGGTGGCAACCAAACTCACCAGGTCCCGGTAAGGCACTGGTGGGGTACATGAGAAGTCACGAGGTACATGAGAAGCTAGAAACACACGGGATCCCTGGGTGGCGCAGCGGTTTGGCGCCTGCCTTTGGACCAGGGCGCGACCCTGGAGACCCGGGATCGAATCCCACGTCGGGCTCCCGGTGCATGGAGCCTGCTTCTCCCTCTGCCTGTGTCTCTGCCTCTCTCTCTCTCTGTGACTATCATAAATAAATAAAAATTAAAAAAAAAGATGCTAGAAACACTGCAGCCAACAGGTCCAAATGATCTCCATGTGGGAACGAGAATCACCAGTTACAGGTGAGGACCAGGTGGGGATCCGACTCACCATGTCCAGGTGAGACCCAGGTGGGAAACAGTGTCACCATGTCCAGGTGTGGCCCAGGTGAAGACCAGAGTTAATAGGTCTGGCTGGGTCACTGTTAGTGAAGAGTGTAACCATATCCTGATGCTGCCCAGATGGGTAGCAGAGACACCAGGTCCTGGTGAGGCCCAAGTGGGACCAGAGTCATGAGGTCCAGGTGAGGTCCCGATGGGAACCACAGTCACCAGGTCAGGTGAGGCCATGCTTAGGATCAGAGTCACCAGTTCCAGGTGAGGCCCAGGTGGAGCCAGAGTCACCTGGTACAGAAGAGGCCAAAGTCAGGACCAGAGTTACCAGGATCAGGTCACTCCAAGTGGGAATAGAGTAATCATGTCCCGGTGATGCCCAGGTAGAACCAGAGTCACCAGGCCCAGATGTGGCGCAGGTGGGGAGCATGTTCACTAGGTCCCGTTGAGGCCCAGTTGAGGACCAGAGTCACCAGGTCTAGGTGAGGCCTAGAGGGGTACCAGATTCACCTGGTCTGGTGACAAACAGATGTGGACCAGAGTCCCCATGTCAGACTGAGGCCCAGAGTGGATCCAGAGTCAACTTATCCAGGTGAGGCTCAGGTTTGGAACAGAATATCCAGGTCATAATGGTCCACAGGTGAGGACCAGAATCACCAGATCTGGGTGAGGCCCAGTTAGCATCAGAGTCAGCAGTTCCAGGTTAGCCAGGAAGGAGTCCACAGCAATCAGGTCCAGGTGGGGACAAAGTCACCAGGACTGAGTGAGGCCAAGATGGGGACCAGATTCACCAGGTCCAGGTAAGGCCCAGATGGTGACCAGAGTCCCAAGGTCTGGGAGAGGACCAGGTAAGGACCAGATTCACCAGGAAGAAGAGGCCCACATGGGGACCTGAGTCACCAATTATGGGTGAGGCCCAGGTGGCATCCCCACTAACCAGGTCCATGTGAGGCCAACCTGCAGGCCAAGTCACCCGATCCACGTGAGGACCTAGTGGGGACTGGAGTCACCAGTTAAAAATGATTCTACAAAAACAACACAGTCACCAGATCCTGTTGTGGTTCATGTGGGAATGAGAGTCACCAGGTCCAGGTGAGACCCAGGTGGGGACCACAATCACCAGGTCCAGTTGAGGCCCAGGTGGGACCACAGTCAACAGGTCCAGGTGAGGCCTAGGTCGGGGGACCAGAGTCATCAGGACTAGTTGAGGCCAAAGTGTGGAGCAAAGTTATCAGGTCCATGTGAGGCCCAGTTGTGGAAGAGTAACCATGTCCCATTGATGCCAGGTGGGAAAAGAGTCACAAGGTCCAGACGAGGCCTTAGTGAGGAGTAGATTCACCAGGCCCTGTTGAGGCCCAGTTGAGGACCAGTGCCCCATCTCCGGGTGAGTCCCAGAGGGGGACAAGTGTCACCCGGCTCTTGTGATATCCAGGTGGGGACCAGAGTCACCAGATCTGGGTGAGGCTCAGTTAGGATCTGAGTCACCAGTTCCAGTTGAGGCCAAGAAGGAGTCCACAGCAATCAGGCCCAGGTGGGGAACAAAGTCACCAGGACTGGGTGAGGCCCAGATGGGGACCAGATTCACCAGGCCCAGGTGATTCCCAGGTGGTGACCAGACTTACCAGTTCTGTGTGAGGACCAGGTAAGGGTCAGATTCACCAGTTCCAAGTGATGAGCACGTGGGGAACTGTGTCACCAGGTATGGGTGAGGCACTGGTGAAAACCCCACTAACCAGGTCCAGGTGAAGCCAACATGCAGGCCATGAAGAGGAACCATGTCCCGTTGATGCCCAGGTCGGGACCAGATTTACCAGGTCCAGGTGACGCCAACCTGCAGGCCATGCAGTGGAACCACGTCCCGATGATGCCCAGGTAGGGACCAGAGTCACCAGGTCCAGATGGACCATATTCACTAGGTCCAGGTGAGGACCAGTTGAGGACCAGAGTCACCAGATCTGGTTGAGGCCTAGAGGGGTACCAGAATCACCTGGTCCAGGTGACATCCAGATGGGGACCAGAATCACCAGGTCAGGGTGAGGCCCAGAGAGGTTCCAGAGTCTACATGTCCAGGTGAGGCTCAGGTGTGGAACAGAGTCACCAGGTACCAATGATGCCCAGGTGAGGACCAGAGTCACCAGGTCTGGGTGACGCGCAGATAGGATCAGAGACACCAGTTCCAGGTGAGGCCAAGAAAGAGTCCACAGCAATCAGGTCCAGGTGGGGAACAAAGTCACCAGGACTGGGTGAGGTCCAGATGGGGACCAGAATCACCAGGTCCAGGTGAGGCCCAGATGGGGACCAGAGTACCCGGGTCTGGGAGAGTACCAGGTAAGGACCAGATTAACAGGTCCAAGAGGCCCACGTGGGGACCTAAGTCACCAGGTTTCGGTGAGGGCCAGGTGGCAACCCCACTCACCAGGTCCAAGTGAGGCGAACCTGCAGGCCAGAGTCACCAGATCCAGGTGAGGCCCTAGTGGGGACACGAGTCACCAGGTAAATGTGAGTCTACAAGAACACCACAGTCACCAGGTCCAGGTTTGGTTCATGTGGGAACGAGAGTCACCAGATCCAGGTGAGACCCAGGTGGGGACCACAGTCACCAGGTCCAGATTGAGGCCTAGGTGGGGGGACCAGAGTCATCAGGAACAGTTGAGGCCAAAGTGTGGAGCAAAGTTATCATGTCCAGGTGAGGCCCAGGTGGGGAACAGAGTAACCATGTCCCATTGATGCCAGGTGGGAAAAGAGTCACAAGGTCCAGACGAGGTCTAAGTGAGGAGTAGATTCACCAGGTCCTGTTGAGGCCCAGCTGAGGACCAGTGTCCCCAGCTCCGGGTGAGTCCCAGAGGGGGACCAGAGTCCCCCGGTTCTGGTGATATCCAGGTGGGAACCAGAGTCAGCAGGTCAGGAAGAGGCCCAGAGGGGGACGAGAATCACTAGGTCTAGGTGAGCCCGATGTGGAACTGAGAAACCAGGTCCCATGATGCCCATATGAGGACCTGAGTCACCAGGTCCAGGTAAGGTCCCTGTGGGAACCAGTCACCTCGCCCAGGTGAGGCCCAGGTGGGACCACAGTCACCAGGTCCAGGTGAGGCCCAGGTATATAAGAGAGTATCCAGGTCCCAATGATGCCCAGGTAAGGACCAGAGTCAACAGGTCCAGGAGAGGCCCAAATATGGATCAGAGTCATTGTGTTCCAGGTGAGGCCAGATGGAGACCACAGGAACCAGGTCCAGGAGAGCCCCATATGGGAACCAGATCCACCAAATCGAGGTGAGGTCCACGTGGGGCCACAGTCACAAGGTCCAGGTGATGTGCATGTGGCAACAGGATTCACCAAGTCCAGGTGAAGCCCAGGTGGCGACCAGTCACGACATCCAGGTGCGGACCAGCTAAACACCAGATTCACCAGGCCCAAGTGAATCCCAAGGGGTGACTAGAGTCAGCAGGTAAGGTTGAGGCCCAGAGGGGGAACCAGAGTAAGCAGTTTAGTTTGAGGCCCAGAATGGGATCAGAGGTCCCTTGGCAGTGTGAGTCCCAGGTGTGGAATAGAGTGTCCAGGTCCCAGTGATGCCTGGGTGAGGACCAGAGTCACAAGGGCCATGCAGGCCCAGATGGGGAACAGAATCACTAGGTCCTGTTTCGGCATAGAATAAGAACACAGTCAGCAGTATCAGGTGAGCCCCTTTTGGGAACAAGAGCCACTCTTTCCAGCTGAGTCCCAGGTACATGTGAGGTCCATGTGAGACCCGATTCATCAGGTCGAATTGAGGAATAGCTGGGGACAAGAGTCACCAGGTCTGGGTGCATAATAGGTGGGGCAAGATTCAGCAGTTCTGAGTTAGGTCAAAGTGGGCAAGAGAGATACCAAGTCCAGGAGAGGTCCAGATTGGGACCAGAGTCACCAGATCCAGGTGAAGTCCAGATGGGGACCAGAGTCTCCAGAACCAGGTGAAGCCCAGGTGGAGACCAGAGTCTCTAGGTCCAGATGAGGCCCAAGTGAGGACCAGAGTTACAAGGTACACATGAGGCCCCGGTGGGGATCAGAGGCAACAGGTCCATGTGAGGCCGGCTTGGGGACCATGGTCAACAGGTCTACTTGAGGCCCAGGTGTGGAACACAGTAACCAGGTCATAATGGTCCACAGGTGAGGACCAGAGTCACCAGATCTGGGTGAGACCCAGTTAGGATCAGAGTCACCAGTTCAAGGTGAGGCCAAAAGGATTCCACAGCAATCAGGCCCAGGTGGGAGACAAAGTCACCAGGACTGGGTGAGGCACAGATGAGGACCAGATTCACCAGGTCCAGGTTATTCCCAGGTGGTGACCAGAGTTACCAGTTCCGGGTGAGGTCCAGGTAAGGACCAGATTCACCAGGTCCAAAGTGAGACCCACGTGGGGACCTGTGTCACCAGGCATGGGTGAGGCCCAGGTGTCAACCCCACTCACCAGGTCCAGGTGAGGGAAACCTGCAGGCCATTGAGAGGAACCATGTCCCGATGATGCCCAGGTAGGGACTAGAGTTACCAGGTCCAGGTGAGGCCAACCTGCAGGCCATGCAGTGGAACCATGTCCCGATGATGCCCAGGTAGGGAACAGAGTTACCAGGTCCAGGTGAGGCCAACCTGCAGGTCATGCAGTGGAACCATGTCCCGATGATGCCCAGGTAGGGACCAGAGTCACCAGGGGCAAATGAGGCCCAGATGGAGCATATTCACTAGGTCCAGGTGAGGCCCAGTTGAGGACCAGAGTCACCAGATCTGGTTGAGGCCTAGAGGGGTACCAGAATCAACTGGTACAGGTGACATCCAGATGGGGACCAGAGTCACCAGGTCAGGGTGAGGCCCAGAGGGGCTCCAGAGTCAACATGTCCAGGTGAGGCTCAGGTGTGGAACACAGTGTCCAGGTCATAGTGGTCCACAGGTGAGGACCAGAGTGACCAGATCTGTGTGACGCGCAGATAGGATCAGAGTACACCAGTTCCAGGTGAGGCCAAGAAAGCGTCCACAGCAATCAGGTCCAGGTGGGGAACACAGTCACCAGGACTGGGTGAGGCCCAGATGGGGACCAGATTCAACAGGTCCAGGTGAGGCCCAGGTGGTGACCAGAGTCCCCGGGTCTGGGAGTGACCAGGTAAGGACTAGTTTCACCAGGTCCAAGAGGCCCACGTGGGGAACAGTCACAAGGTACGGGGTGGCAACCCCACTCACCAGGTCCAGGTGAGGCCAACCTTCAGGCCAGAGACACCAGATCCACGTGAGGCCCTAGTGGGGACTGGAGTCACCAGGTAAATGTGCGTCTACAAGAACACCACAGTCACCAAGTCCAGGTGTGGTCATGTGGGAACGAGAGACACCAGGTCCAGGTGAGACCCAGGTGGGGACCACAGTCACCAGGTCCAGATTGAGGGCTAGGTGGGGGGACCAGAGTCATCAGGACCAGTTGAGGCCAAAGTGTGGAGCAAAGTTATCATATCCAGGTGAGGCCCAGGTGGGGAACAGAGTAACCATGTCCCATTGATGCCAGGTGGGAAATGAGTCACAAGGTCCCGGTGAGGCGCAGGTGTCAACAGGATTCACCAAGTCCAGGTGAGGCCCAGGTGGCGACCAGTCACCAGATCCATGTGAGGACCAGCTAAGGACCAGATTCACCAGGCCCAGGTGAAGCCCAAGGGGTGACCAGCGTCACCAGGTAAGGGTGAGGCCCAGAGGGGGAACCAGAGTAACCAGTTTAGTTTGAGGCCCAGAATGGGACCAGAGATCCCTGGTCAAAGTGAGGCCCAGGTATGGAATAGAGTATCCAGGTCCCAATGATGCCTGGGTGAGGACCAGAGTCTCTAGGGCCATGCATGCCCAAATGTGGAACAGAATCACTTGGTCCTGGTGAGGCATAGAATAAGACCACAGTCAGCAGTATCAGGTGAGCCCCTTGTGGGAACCAGAGCCACTCTATCCAGCTGAGTCCCAGGTCCATGTGAGGCCCACGTGAGGACCAGATTCATCAGGTCGAATTGATGCATAGCTGGGGACAAGAGTCACCAGGTCTGCATGCGGCCTATGTGGGGCAAGATTCAGCAGTTCTGAGTTAGGTCCAAGTGGAGACGAGAGACACCAGGTCCATGTGAGACCAAACTGAGGACCAGAGTCACCAGATACAGGTGAGGTCCATGTTGGACAGAGAGTCACCAGGTCCAGGAGAGGTCCAGGTTGGGACCAGAGTCACCAGATCCAGGTGAAGTCCCGGTGGGGACCAGAGTCTACAGATCCAAGTGAAGCACAGGTGGGGACCAGAGTCACTAGGTCCAGATTAGGCCCAGGTGAGGACCAGAGTTACCAGGTACACGTGAGGCCACGGTGGGAATCAGAGGCAACAGCTCCATGTGAGGCCGGCTTGGGGACCATGGTCAACAGGTGTATTTGAGGCCCATGTGTGGAACACAGTAACCAGGTCCAGGTGAGTCCCCGGTGGTGACAAGAGTCACCACGTCCAAGTGAGACCCAGGTCTGGACCAGGATCACCAGGTACAGGGGAGGCCCTTGAAAGAACCAGAGTCAACAGTTCGAGGTCAGGCACAGGTGGCAACCAAGGACAGCAGGTCCAAGTCAGGCCAAAGTGGGGTTCAGAGTCATTAGGGCACGGTGAGACCCAGAGGGGGACCAGAGTCACATGGTCCAGGTGAGGTCCAGTTGTGGAACACAGTCACCGGGTCCCAATTTTGCCCAGTTGAGGACCATGGTCAACAGGGCCAAGTGAGGCCCAGATGGGGACCGGAGTCCCCAAATCCAGGTGAAGCCCCGGTGGGGACCACAGTCACCAGATCCAGGGTAGTCTCAGGTGCAGACCAGAATCACCAGGTCCAGGTGAGGTGCAGGTGGCAACCACACTCACCAGGTCCCGGTGAGGCCCTGGTGGGGACCAGAGTCACGAGTTACATGAGAAGCTAGAAACACTGCAGCCACCAGATCCACATGATGTCCATGTGGGAACGAGAATCACCAGTTACATTGAGGCCCAGGTGGCGATCAGACTCACCATGTCCAGGTGAGACCGAGGTGGTAACCAGTGTCACCATGTCCATGTGTGGTGAGGTGAAGACCAGAGATAATAGGTCCGGCTGGGTCACAGTTAGTGAACAGTGTAACCATATCCTGATGCTACCCAGGTGGGTACGAGAAACACCAGGTCCTGGTGAGGCCCAGGTGAGAACAGAGACATGAGGACCAGGTGAGGTCCCGATGGGAACCACAGTCACCAGGTCTGGTGAGGCCATGATTTGGATCAGAGTCACCAGTTACAGGTTAGGCCCAGGTGGAGCCAGAGTCACCTGGTACAGAAGAGACCAAAGTCAGGAGCAGAGTTACCAGGATAAGGTCAGTCCCAGTGGGGAATAGAGTAACCATGTCCCGATGATGCCCAGGGAGAACCAGTGTCACCAGGTCCAGATGAGGCGCAGGTGGGAGCATGTTCACTAGGTCCTGGTGAGGCCCAGTTGAGGACCAGAGTCACCAGGTCAAGTTGAGGCCTAGAGGGGAACCAGGTTAACCTGGTCTAGGTGATATCCAGAAGGGGAGCAGCGTCACCATGTCAGGGTGAGGCATAGAGGGGATCCAGAGTCATCTTGTCCAGGTGAGTCTCAGGTGTGGAGCAGAGTATCCAGGTCATAATGGTCCACAGGTGAGGACCAGAGTGACCAGATCTGGGTGACGCGCAGATAGGATCAGAGTCACCACTTCCAGGTGAGGCCAAGAAAGAGTCCACAGAAATCAGGTCCAGGTGGGGAACAAAGTCACCAGGACTGGGTGAGGCCCAGATGGGGACCAGATTCATCAGGTCCAGGTGAGGCCCAGGTGTTGAGCAGAGTCCCTGGGTCTGGGAGAGGACCAGGTAAGGACCAGATTCACCAGGTTCAAGAGGCCCACGTGGGGAATTAGTCACCAGTTATGGGTTAGGCCCAGGTGGCAACCCCACTCACCAGGTCCAGGTGACGCCAAGCTGCAGGCTAGAGTCACCAGATCCAGGTGAGACCCTAGTGGGGACCGGAGTCACCAGGTAAATGTGAGTCTACAAGAATACCACAGTCACCAGGTCCAGGTGTGGTTCATGTGGGAACGAGAGTCACCAGGTCCAGGTGAGACCCAGGTGGGGACCACAGTCACCAGGTGCAGTTTGTGGCTTACGTGGGGGGACCAGAGTCATCAGGACCATTTGAGGCCAAAGTGTGCAGCAAGTTTATCATGTCCAAGTGAGGCCCAGGTGGGGAACAGAGTAACCATGTCCCATTGATGCCAGGTGGGAAAAGAGTCACAAGGTCCAGATGAGGCCTAAGTGAGGAGTAGACTCACCAGGTCCTTTTGAGGCCCAGTTGAGGACCAGTGTCACCAGCTCCGGGTGAGTCCCAGAGGGGGACCAGAGTCACCCGGTTCTGGTGATATCCAGGTGTGGACCAGAGTCACCACGTCAGGGTGAGGCCCAGACGGGGACGAGAATCACTAGGTCCAGGTGAGGCCCCGATGTGGAACTGAGAAACCAGGTCCCATGATGCCCATTTGAGGACCTGAGTCACCAGGTCCAGGTGAGGTCCCTGTGGGAACCAGTGACCTCATCCAGGTGAGGCCCAGGTGGGACCACATTCATCAGGTCCAGGTGAGACCCAGGTATATAAGAGAGTATCCGGGTCCCAATGATGCCCAGGTAAGGAACAGAGTCAACAGGTCCATGAGAGGCACAAATATGGATCAGAGTCATTGTGTTCCAGGTGAGGCCAGATGGAGACCACAGGAACCAGGTCCAGGAGAGCCCCATATGGGAACCAGAGACACCAGATCAAGGTGAGGTCCACGTGGGACCACAGTTACAAGGTCCAGGTGAGGCGCTGTTGGCACCAGGGTTCACCTAGTCAAGGTGAGGGCCAGGTGGCGACCAGTCACCAGATCCAGGTGCGGACCAGCTAAGGACCAGATTCACCAGGCCCAAGTGAAGCCCAAGGGGTGACCAGAGTCACCAGGTAAGGGTGAGGACCAGGGGGAACCAGAGTAACCAGTTTAGTTTGCGGCCCAGAATGGGACCAAAGGTCCCTGGTCAAAGTGAGGCCCAGGTGTGGAATAGAGTATCCAGGTCCCAATGGTTCCTGGGTGAGGACCAGAGTCACTAGGGCCATGCTGGCCCAGATGGGGAACAGAATCACTAGGTCCTGGTGAGGCATAGAATAAGACCACAGTCAGTAATATCAGGTGAGCCCCTTGTGGGAACCAGAGCCACTAAACCAGCTGAGTCCGAGGTCCATGTGAGGCCCACGTGAGGACCAGATTCATCAGGTCGAATTGAGGCATAGCTGGGGACAAGAGTTACCAGGTCTGGGTGCGGCCTAGGTGGGGCAAGATTCAGCAGTTCTGAGATAGGTCAAAGTGGGGACGAGAGACACCAGGTCCAGGTGAGGCCAAACTGAGGACCAGAGTCACCAGATCCAGGTGAGGTCCAGGTGGGGACCAGAGTCACTAGGTCCAGATGAGACGCAGGTGGGGACCAGAGTTACCAGTTACACGTGAGGCCCAGCTGGGGATCAGAGACAACAGGTCCATATGAGGCCGGCTTCGGTACCATGGTCAACAGGTCTACTTGAGGCCCAGGTGTGGAACACAGTAAGCAGGTCCAGGTGAGTCCCCGGTGGTGACAAGAGTCACCACGTCCAGGTGAGGCCCAGGTGGGCACCAGGATCACCAGGTACAGGGGAGGCCCTTGAAAGAACCACAGTCAACAGTTCGAAATCAGACACACGTGGCAACCAGGGTCAGAAGGTTCAAGTCAAGCCAAAGTGGGGTTCACAGTCACTAAGGCACGGTGATACCCTGAGTGGGACCAGAGTCACCTGGTCCAGTTCAGGTCCAGTTGTGGAACACAGTCACCGGGTCGCAGGTTTGCCAGGTTCAGAACCATGGTCAACAGGGCCAGGTGAGGCCCAGATGGGGACCTGAGTCCCCAAAGCAGTGAAGGCGAGGTGGGGACCACATCACCATATCCAGGGTAGTCTCACGTGCAGACCAGAATCATCAGGTCCAGGTGAGGTGCAGGTGGCAACCACACTCACCAGGTCCCGGTGAGGCCCTGGTGGGGACCAGAGTCACGAGGTACATGAGAATCTAGAAACACTGCAGCCACCAGGTCCACATGATGTTCATATGGGAACGAGAATCACCAGTTACCAGTGAGGACCAGGTTGGGATCCGACTCACAATGTCCTGGTGAGACCCATGTGGGAACTAGTGTCACCATGTCCAGGTGTGGCCCAGGTGAAGACCAGAGTTAATAGGTCCGGCTGGGTCACTGATAGTGAACAGTGTAACCATATCCTGATGCTACCCAGGTGGGTACCAGAGACACCAGGTCCTGGTGAGGCCCAGGTGGGACCAGAGACCTGAGGTCCAGGTGAGGTCCGATGAGAACCACAGTCACCAGGTCAGGTGAGGCCATGCTTTGGATCAGAGTCACTAGTTACTGGTGAGGCCCAGGTTTGAGCCAGAGTCACCTAGTACAGAAGATGCCAACGTCAGGACCAGAGTTACCAGGATCAGGTCTGTCCCAGTGGGGAATAGAGTAACCATGTCCCGGTGATGCCCAGGTAGAACCAGAGTCACCAGGTCCAGATGAGGCGCAGGTGTGGAGCATGTTCACTAGGTCCCGGTGAGGCCCAGTTGAGGCCCAGAGTCACCAGGACAAGTTGAGGCCTAGAGGGGTTCCAGATTCACCTGGTCTAGGTGACATCCAAACGGGGACCAGAGTCACCATGTCAGGGTGAGGCCCAGAGGGGATCCAGAGTCAGCATGTCTATGTGAGGCTCAGGTGTGGAACAGAGTATCCAGGTCATAATGGTCCACAGGTGAGTACCAGAGTCACCAGATCTGGGTGAGGCCCAGTTAGGATCAGAGTCAACAGTTCCAGTTGAGGCCAAGAAGGAGTCCACAGCAATCAGGTCCAGGTGGGGAAGAAAGTCAACAGGACTGGGTGAGGCCCAGATGGGGACCAGTATCACCAGGTCCAGGTGATTCCCAGGTGGTGACCAGGGTTACCAGGTCCGGGGGAGGACCAGGTAAGGATCAGATTCACCAGGTCCAAGTGAGGCCCAGGTGGGGACCTGTGTCACCAGGTATGGGTGAGCCCCAGGTGGCAACCCCACTCACCAGGTCTGGCTGAGACCAACATGCTGGCCATGCAGACGAACCGTGTTCAGATGATGTCCAGGTAGGGACCAGAGTTACCAGGTCCAGGTGAGCCAACCTGCAGGCCATGCAGTGGAACCATGTCCCGATGATGCCCAGGTAGGGGCCAGAGTTACCAGGTCCAGGTGAGCCAACCTGCAGGCCATGCAGTGGAACCATGTCCCGATGATGCCCAGGTAGGGGCCAGAGTCACCAGGTCCAAATGAGGCCCAGATGGAGCATATTCACTAGGTCCAGTGAGGCCCAGTTTAGGACCACTGTCACCAGATCTGGTTGAGGCTTAGAGGGGTACCAGAGTCACCTGGTCCAGGTGACATCCAGATGGGGACCAGAGGCATCGGGTCAGGGAGAGGCCCAGAGTGGTTCCAGAGTCATCATGTCCAGGTGAGGCTCAGGCGTGGAACAGAGTCACTAGGTACCAGTGATGCCCAGGTGAGGCCCAGAGTCACCAGATCTGGGTGTCGTGCAGATAGGATCAGAGTCACCAGTTCCAGGTGAGGCCAAGAAAGAGTCCACAGCAATCAGGTCCAGGTGGGGAACAAAGTCACCAGGACTGGGTGAGGCCCAGATGGGGACCAGATTCACCAGGTCCAGGTGAGGCCCAGGTGGTGACCAGAGTCCCCGGGTCTGCGACAGGACCAGGTAAGGACCAGATTCACCAAGTCCAAGAGGCCCACGAGGGGAATTGAGTCACCAGGTATGTGTGAGGCCCAGGTGGCAACTCCACTCACCAGGTCAAGGTGAGGCCAACCAGCAGGCCAGAGTCACCAGATCCAGGTGAGGCCCTAGTGGGGACCAGTGTCACCAGGTAAATGTGAGTCTACAAGAACACCACAGTCACCAGGTCCAGGTGTGGTTCATGTGGGAACGAGAATCACCAGGTACAGGTGAGACCCATGTGGGCACCACAGTAACCAGGTCCAAACTGAGGCCTAGGTGGGGGGAACAGAGTCATCAGGAGCAGTTGAGGCCAAAGTGTGGAGCAAAGTTATCATGTGGAGGTGAGGCCCAGGTGGGGAAGAGAGTAACCATGTCCCATTGATGCCAGGTGGGAAAAGAGTCACAAGGTCCAGACGAGGCCTAAGTGAGGAGTAGATTCAACAGGTCCTGTTGAGGCCCAGTTGAGGACCAGTGCCCCATCTCCGGGTGAGTCCCAGAGGGGGACCACAGTCACCAGGTTCTGGTGATATCCAGGTTGGGACCAGAGTCACCACGTCAGGGTGAGGCCCAGAGGGGGACGAGAATCACTAGGTCCAGGTGAGGCCCCGATGTGGAACTGAGAAACCAGGTCCCATGATGCCCATATGAGGACCTGAGTCTCGAGGTCCAGCTGAGGTCCCTGTGGGAACCAGTCACCTCGTCCCGGTGAGGTCCAGGTGGGACCACAGTCACCAGGTCCAGGTGAGGACCAGGTATATAAGAGAGTATCCAGGCCCCAATGATGCCCAGGTAAGACCAGAGTCAACAGGTCCAGGAGAGGCACAAATATGCATCAGAGTCATTGTGTTCCAGGTGAGGCCTGATGGAGACCACAGGAAACAGGTCCAGGAGAGCCCCATATGGGAACCAGAGCCACCAGATCCAGGTGACTTTCAGGTGGGATCACAGTCACAAGGTCCAGGTGAGGCACAGGTGGCAACAGGATCCACCATGTCCAGGTGAGGCCCAGGTGGCGACCAGTCACCAGATCCAAGTGAGGACAAGCTAAGGACCAGACTCACCAGGCCCAAGTGAAGCCCAAGGGGTGACCAGAGTCACCAGGTAATAGTGAGGCTCATAGGGGGAACCAGAGTAACCAGTTTAGTTTGAGGCCCATAATGGGACCAGAGGTCCCTGGTCAACGTGAGGCCCAGGTGTGGAAGAGAATATCCAGGTCCCAATGATGCCTGGGTGAAGACCAGAATCACTAGGGCCATGCAGGCCCAGGTTGGGAACAGAATCACTAGGTGTTGGTGAGGCATAGAATAAGACCACAGTCAGCAGTATCAGGTGAGCCCATTGTGGGAACCAGTGCCACTCTATCCAAGTGAGTCCCAGGTCCATGTGATGCCCACGTGAGGACCAGATTCATCAGGTCAAATTGAGGCATAGCTGGGGACAAGAGTCACCAGTTCTGGGTGCGGCCTAGGTGGGGCAAGATTCAGCAGTTCTGAGTTAGGTCAAAGTGGGGACGAGAGACACCAGGTCCAGGTGAGGCCAAACTGAGGACCAGAATCACCAGATGCGGGTCAGGTCCAGGTGGGGACCAGAGTCACCAGATCCAGGTGAAGTCCAGGTGGCACCAGAGTCACCAGATCCAGGTGAAGCCCAGGAGGGGACAAGAGTCACTAGGTCCAGATGAGGCCCAGGAGAGGACCAGAGTTCCCAGGTACACGTGAAGCCCCGGTGGGGATCAGAGGGAACAGGTTCATTTGAGGCCGGCTTGGGGACCATGATCAACAGGTCTACTTGAGGCCCAGGTGTGGAACACAGTAAGCAGGTCCAGTTGAGTTCCCGGTGGTGACAAGAGTCGCCAGGTCCAGGTGAGGTTCATGTGGGCACCAGGATCACCATGTCCAGGGGACGCCCTTGAAAGAACCAGATTCAACAGTTCAAGGTCAGGCGCAGGTGGCAACCAGGGTCAACAGGTCCATGTCAGGCCAAAGTGGGGTTCACAGTCACTAGGGCACGGTGAGACCCAGAGGGGGACCAGAGTCACCTGGTCCAGGTGAGGTCCAGTTGTGGAACAAGTCACCGGGTCCCAATTTTGCCCTTTTGTGGACCATGGTCAACAGGGCCAGGTGAGGCCCAGATGGGGACCGGATTCCCCAAATCCAGGTGAAGCCCAGGTGGGGACCACAGTCACCAGATCCAGGGTAGTCTCAGGTGCAGACCAGAATCACCAGGTCCAGGTGAGGTGCAGGTGGCAACCACACTCAACAGGTCCCGGTGAGTCCCTGGTGGGGACCAGAGTCACGAGGTACATGAGAAGCTAGAAACACTGCAGCCACCAGGTCCACATGATGTCCATGTGGGAACGAGAATCACCAGTTACATATAGGCACAGGTGGGGATCAGACTCACCATGTCCATGTGAGACCCAGGTGGGAACCAGTGTCACCATGTCCAGGTGTTCCCCAGGTGAAGACCACAGTTAATAGGTCCGGCTTGGTCACTGTTAGTGAACAGTGTAACCATATCCTAATGCTACCCAGGTGGGTACCGGAGACACCAGGTCCTGGTGAGGCCCAGGTGGGACCAGAGACATGAGGTCCAGGTAAGATCCCGTTGGGAACCGCAGTCACAAGGTCAGGTGAGGCCATGATTAGGATCAGAGTTACCAGTTACAGGTGAGGCACAGGTGGAGCCAGAGTGACCTGGTACAGAAGAGGCCAAAGTCAGGACCAGAGTTACTAGGATCAGGTCAGTCCCATTGGGGAATAGAGTAACCATGTCCCGATGATGCCCAGGTAGAACCCGAGTCACCACGTCCAGATAAGTCGCAGGTGGGGAGAATGTGCACTAGGTCCAGGTGAGGCCCAGTTGAGGACCAGAGTCACCAGGTCTGGTTGAGGCCGACAGGGATCCCAGATTCACCTGGTCTAGGTGACATCCAGATGGGGACCAGAGTCACCATGTCAGAGTGAGGCCCAGAGCGGATCCAGAGTCATCATGTCCAGGTGAGTCTCAGGTGTGGAACAGAGTATCCAGGTCATAGTGGTCCACAGGTGAGGACCAGAGTCACCATATCTGGGTGAGGCCCAGTTAGGATCAGAGTCACCAGTTCCAGGTGAGGCCCAAAAGGAGTCCACAGCAATCAGGTCCAGGTGGGGAACAAAGTCACCAGGACTGGGTGAGGCCCAGATGGCGACCAGATTCTCCAGGTCCAGGGCATTCCCAGGTGGTGACTAGAATTACCAGATTCACCAGGTCCAGGAGGCCCAAGTGGGGACCTGAGTCACCAGGCATGGGTGAGGCCCAGGTGGCAACCCCACTCACCAGGTCCAGGTGAGGAAAACCTACAGGCCAGAGTCACCAGAACCAGGTGAGGCCCTAGTGGGGACTGGAGTCACCAGGTAAATGTGAGTCTACAAGAACACCACAGTCACTAGGGCCAGGTGTGGTTCATGTGGGAACGAGAGTCACCAGTTCCAGGTGAGACCCAGGTGGGGACCACAGTCACCAGGTCCAGATTGAGGCCTAGGTGGGGGGACCAGAGTCATCAGGAGCAGTTGAGGCCAAAGAGTGGAGCAAAGTTACTATGTCCAGGTGAGGCCCAGGTGGGGAACAGAGTAACAATGTCCCATTGATGCCAGGTGGGAAAAAGTCACAAGGTCCAGACGATGCCTAAGTGAGGAGTAGATTCACCAGGTCCTATTGAGGCCCAGTTGAGGACCAGTGTCCCCATCTCCGGGTGAGTCCCAGAGTGGGACCAGAGTCACCGGTTCTGGTGATATCCAGGTGGGGACCAGAGTCACCACGTCAGTGTGAGGCCCTGAGGGGGACGAGAATCACTAAGTCCAGGTGAGGCCCCAATGAGGAACTGAGAACCAGGTCCCATGATGCCCATATGAGGATCTGAGTCACCAGGTCCAGGTGAGGTCCCTGTGGGAACCAGTCACCTGATCCACGTGAGGCCCGGGTGGGACCAAAGTCACCAGGTCCAGGTGAGGCCGAGGTATATAAGAGAGTATCGAGGTCCCAATGATGCCCATGTAAGGACCAGAGTCAACAGGTCCAGGAGAGGCCCCAATATGGATCAGAGTCATTGTGCTCCAGGTGAGGCCAGATGGAGACCACAGGAACCAGGTTCTGGAGAGCCCCATATGGGAAACAGAGCCACCAGATCCAGGTGAGTTCCAGGTGGGACCACAGTCACAAGGTCCAGGTGAGGCGCAGATGGCAACAGTATTCACCAAGTCCAGATGAGGCCCAGGTGGAGACCAGTCACCAAATCACGGTGAGAACCAGCTAAGGACCAGATTCACCAGGCCCAAGTGAAGCAAAAGTGGTGACCAGAGTCAGCAGGTTAGGGTGAGACCCTGAGGGGGTACCAGAGTAACCAGTTTAGTTTGAGGCCCAGAATGGGTCCATAGTTCCCTGGTCAGAGTGAGGCCCAGGTGTGGAATAGAGTATCCAGGTCCCAATGATGCCTGGGTGAGGACCAGAGTCACTAGGGCCATGCAGGCCCAGATGGCGAACATAATCACTAGGTCCTGGTGAGACATACAATAAGACCACAGTCAGCAGTGTCAGCTGAGCCCCTTGCGGGAACCAGAGCCACTCTATCCAGCTGAGTCCCAGGTCCAGGTGAGGCTCCCGTGAGGACCAGATTCATTAGGTCGAATTGAGGCATAGCTGGGGACAAAAGTCACCAGATCTGGGTGCAGCCTAAGTTGGGCTAGATTCAGCAGTTGTGAGTTAGGTCAAAGTGGGGACGAGAGACGCCAGTTCCAGGTGAGGCCAAACTGAGTACCAGAGTCACCAGATCCATGTGAGGTCCATGTTTGAAAGAAAGTCACCAGGTCCGGGAGAGGTCCAGGTGGGGTCCAGAGTCACCAGTTCCAGGTGAGGCCAAGAAGGAGTCCACAGAAATCAGGTCCAGGTGGGGAACAAAGTCACCAGGACTGGGCGAGGCCTAGATGGGGACCAGATACACAAGGTCCAGGTTATATCCAGGTGGTGACCAGATACCAGTTCCGGGTGAGGACCAGGTAAGGACAAGATTCACCAGGTCCAAGTGAGGCCCACGTGGGGACCTGTGTCACCAGGCATAGGTGAGACCCAGGTGGCAACGCCACTGTCAAGATCCAGGTGAGGCCAACCTGCATGCCGTGCAGAGGAAACATGTCCCGATGATGACCATGTAGGGACCAGACTTACCAGGTCCAAGTGAGGCCAACCTGCAGGCCATGCAGTGGAACCATGTCCCGATGATGCCCTGGTAGGGACCAGATTCACCAGGTCCAAAAGAGACCCAGATGGTGCATATTCACTAGGTCCAAGTGAGGCCCAGTTGAGGACCAGGGTCACCAGATCTGGGTGAGTCCCAGAGAGGTTCCAGAGTCATCATGTCCAGGTGAAGCTCAGGTGTGGAACAGAGTCACCAGGTCCCAATGATGCCCAGGTGAGGAACAGAGTCACCAGGTCTGGGTGACGCGCAGATAGGATCAGAGTCATCAGATCTTGTTGAGGCCTAGAGGGGTACCAGATTCTCCAGGTCCAGGTGAAGCACAGGTGGTGACCAGAGTCCCCGTTCTGGAAAGGACCAGGTAAGGACCAGATTCACCAGGTCCAAGAGGCCCACATGGGGACCTGAGTCACCAGGTATGGGTGAGGCCCAGGTGGCAATAACACTCACCAGGTCCAGGTGAGGCCATCCTGCAGGCCATGCAGTGGAACCATATCCCAATGATGCCCAGGTAGGGAGAAGAATTACCAGGTCCAGGTGAGGCCAACCTGCATGCCATGCAGTGGAAACATATCCAGATGATGCCCAGGTAGAGACCAGACTTACCAGGTCCAGGTGAGGCCAACCTGCATGCCATGCAGTGGAACCATATCCCGATGATGCCCAGGTATGGACCAGAGTCACCAGGTCCAAATGAGGCCCAGATGGAGCATATTCACTAGGTACAAGTGAGTCCCCTTTGAAGACCAGAGTCACCAGATCTGTTTGAGGCCTAGGGGGTACCAGAATCACCTTGTCCATGTGATATCCAGATGGGGACCAGAGTCACGAGGTCAGGGTGAGGCCCAGAGCGGTTCCAGAGTCAACATATCCAGGTGAGGCTCAGGTGTGGTACAGAGTCACCAGGTACCAATGATGCCCAGGTGAGGTCAAGAGTCACCCGGTCTGGGTGACGCACAGATAGGATCAGACTCACCAGTCCAGGTGAGGCCAAGAAAGGGCACAGCAATCAGGTCCAGGTAGGGAACAAAGTCACCAGGACTGTGTGAGGCCCAGATGGGGACCAGATTCACCCGGTCCAGGTGATTCCCAGGTGGTGACAGGAGTCCCCGGGTCTAGGAGAGGACCAGGTAAGGACAAGATTCACCAGGTCCAAGAGGCCTTCGTAGGGACTTGAGTCGCCAGGTATGGGTGAGGCCCAGGTGGCAACCCCACTCACCAGGTCCTGGTGAGACCAACCTGCAGGCCAGAGTCGCCAGATCCATGTGAGTCCCTAGTGGGGACCGGATTCACCAAGTAAAAGTGAGTCTACAAGAACGCCAGAGTCACCAGGTCCAGGCGTGGTTCATGTAGGAACGAGACCACCAGGTCCTGGAGAGACCCATGTGGGGACCACAGTCACCAGGTCCAGGTGTGACCCAGGTGGGGACCACAGTCACCAGGTTCAGTTTGAGGCCTAGGTGGGGGGATCAGAGTCATCAGGACCAGTTGAGGCCAAAGTGTGGAGCAAAGTTATCATGTCCAGGTGAGTCCCAGTGGGAACAGAGTAACCATGTCCCATTGATGCCAGGTGGGAAAAGAGTCACAAGGTCCAGACGAGACCTAAGTGAGGAGTAGATTCACCAGGTCCAGTTGTGCCCAGTTGAGGACCAGTGTCCCAGCTCCAGGTGAGTCCCAGAGGGAGAACAGAGTCACCCGATTCTGGTGATATCCAGATGGGGACCAGAGTCACCATGTCAGGGTAAGGCCCAGAGGGGAACCAGCGTCATCATATCCAGGTGAGTCTCAGGTGTGGAACAGAGTATCCAGGTAATAATGGTCCACAGGTGAGGACCAGAGTCACCAGGTCCAGATGATTCCCATGTTGTGACCAGACTTACTAGTTCCGAGTGAGGACCAGGTAAGGACCAGATTCACCAGGTCAAAGGGAGGCCCATGTGGGGCCCTGTGTTACAAGGTATGGGGGAGGCCCAGGTGGCAACCCGACTCACGAGGTCCAGGTGAGGCCAACCTGCAGGCCATGCAGAGGAACTATGTCCCGGTGATGCTCAGGTAGGGACAAGATTTACCAGGTCCAGTTGAGGCCAATCTGCAGGCCATGCAGTGGAACCATGGCGCGATGATGCCCAGGTAGGGACCAGAGTCACCAGGTCCAAATAAGGCCCAGTTGGAGCATATTCACTAGGTCCAGGTGAGGCCCAGTTGAGGACCAGTTTCACCATATCTACTTGAGTCTTAGAAGGGTACCAGAATCACCTGGTCCAGGTGATATCCAGATGGGGACCAGAGTCACCAGGTCAGGGGGAGGCCCAGAGTGGTTCCAGAGTCATCGGGTCCAGGTGAGGCTCAGGTGTGGAAGAGATTCACCAGGTACCAATGATGCCCAAGTGAACCAGAGTCACCAGATCTGGGTGAGGCGCAGATAGGATCAGAGTCACCAGTTGCAGGTGAGGCCAAGAAAGAGTTCACAGCAATCAGGTCCAGGTGGGGAACAAAGTCACCAGACCTGGGTGAGACCCAGATGGGGACCAGATTCACCAGGTCCAGGTGAGGCCCAGGGGGGTATAGAGTCCCCGGGTCTGGGAAAGGACCAGGGAAGGACCAGATTCACCAGGTCCAAGAGGCTCACGTGGGGACCTGAGTCACCAGCTATGTGTGAGGCCTAGGGGGCAACCCCACTCACCAGGTCTAGGTGAGGCCAACCGGCGGGCCAGAGTCACCAGATCCAGGTGAGGCCCTAGAGGGGACTGGAGTCACCAGGTACATGTGAGTATACAAGAACACCACAGTCACCAGGTCCAGGTGTGGTTCATCTGGGAACGAGAGTCACCAGGTCCAGGTGAGACCCAGGTGGGGACCTCAGTCACTAGGTCCAGATTGAGGCCTAGGTGGGGGACCAGAGTCATCAGGACAAGTTGAGGCCAAAGAGTGGAGCAAAGTTATCATATCCAGGTGAGGCCCAGGTGGGGAACAGAGTAACCATGTCCCATTGATGCCAGGTGGGAAATGAGTCACAAGGTCCAGACGATGCCTAAGTGAGGAGTAGATTCACCAGGTCCTATTGAGGCCCAGTTGAGGACCAGTGTCCCCATTTCCGGGTGAGTCCCAGAGGGGGACCAGAGTCACCCGGTTCTGGAGATATCCAGGTGGGGACCAGAGTCACCACGTCAGGGTGAGGCCCAGAGGGGGACGAGAATCACTAGGTCCAGGTGAGGCCCCGATGTGGAACTGAGAAACCAGTTACCATGATGCCCATATGAGGACCTGAGTCACCAGGTCCAGGTGAGGTCCCTGTGGGAACCAGACACCTCGTCCAAGTGAGGCCCAGGTGGTACCACAGTCACCAGGTCCAGGTGAGGCCCAGGTATATAAGTGAGTGTCCAGGTCCCAATGAGGCCAGGTAAGGACCAGAGACAACAGATCCAGGATAGGCCCAAATATGGATCAGAGTCATTGTTGTCCAGGTGAGGCAAGATCGGACCACACGAACCAGGCCAGGAGAGCCCAATATGGGAACCAGAGCCACCAGGTCCATGTGAGGTCCAGGTGGGAACACAGTCACAAGGTCCAGTTTAGGCGCAATTGGCAACAGGATTCACCAAGTCCAGGGGAGGGCCAGGTGGCGACCAGTCACCACATTCAGGTGCGGACCAGCTAAGGTCCAGATTCACCAGGCCCAAGAGAAGTCAAAGGGGTGACCAGAGTCACCATGTAAGGGTGAGGCCCAGAGGGGGAACCAGAGTAACCAGTTTAGTTTGAGGCCCAGATGGGACCAGAGGTCCCTGGTCAGAGTGAGGCCCAGGTATTTAATAGAGTATCCAGGTCCCAAAGATGCCTGGGTGTGGAACAGAGTTACTAGGGCCATGCAGGCCTAGATGAGGAACAGAATCACCAGGTCCTGGTGAGGCATAGAATAAGACAACAGTCAGCAGTAACAGGTGAGCCCCTTGTGGGACCCAGAGCCACTCTATCCAGCTGAGTCCCAGGTCCATGTGAGACCCACGTGAGGACCAGATTCATCAGGTCGAATTGAGGCATAGCTGGGGACAAGAGTCACCAGGTCTGGGTGCGGCCTAGGTGGGGCAAGATTCAGCAGTTCTGAGTTAGGTCAAAGTGGTGACAAGAGTCAACAGGTCCAGGTGAGGCCAAACTGAGGACCAGAATCACCAGGTCCAGGTGAGGTCCATGTTGGAAAGAGAGTCACCAGGTCCAGGAGAGGTCCAGGTGGGACCAGAGTCACCAGATCCAGGTGAAGACCAGGTGCGGACCAGAGTCACCAGATCCAGGTGAATCCCAGGTGGGGACCAGACTCACTAGGTCCCGATGAGGCCCAGGTACAACCAGAGTTACCAGGTACAGGTGAGGCCCCGGTGGGGATCAGAGGCAACAGATCCATGTGAGGCCGGCTTTGGGACCATGGTCAACAGTTCTACTTGAGGCCCAGGTGTGGAACACAGTAACCAGGTCCATGTGAGTCCCCGGTGGTGACAAGAGTCACCACGTCCAGGTGAGGCCCAGGTGGGGACCAGGATGACCAGGTACAGGGGAGGCCCTTGAAAGAACCAGAGTCAACATTTCGAGGTCAGGCGCAGGTGGCAACCAGGGTCAGTAGGTCCAAGTCAGGCCAATGTGGGGTTCACAGTCACTAGGGCACGGTGAGACCCAGAGGGGGACCAGCGTCACCTGGTCCAGGTGAGGTCCAGTTGTGGAACACAGTCACCGTGTCCAAATTTTGCCCAGTTGAGGACCTGGTTCAACAGGGCCAGTTGAGGCCCAGAAGGGGACCGGAGTCCCAAAATCCAGGTGATGCCCAGGTGGGGACCACAGTCACCATATCCAGGGTAGACTCAGGTGCAGACCAGAATCACCAGGTCCAGGTGAGGTGCAGGTGGCAACCACACTCACCAGGACCCGGTGAGGCCCTGGTGGGGACCAGAGTCACGAGGTATTTGAGAAGCTAGAAACACTGCAGCCACCAAGTCCACATGATGTCGATGTGGGAACGAGAATCACCAGTTACAGGTGAGGACCAGGTGGGGATCCGACTCACCATATCCAGGTGAGACCCAGGTGGGAACAAGTGTCACCATGTCCAGGTGTCGCCCAGGTGAAGACCGGAGTTAATAGGTCCGGCTGGGTCACTGTTAGTGAACAGTGTAACCATATCCTGATGCTACCCAGGTGGGTACCAGAGACAACAGGTCCTGGTGAGTCCCAGGTGGGTCCAGAGACATTAGGTCCAGGTGAGGTCCCAATGGGAATCACAGTCTCCAGGTCAGGTGAGGCTATGCTTAGCATCAGAGTCACCAGATACAGGTGAGGCCCACGTGGAGCCAGAGTCACCTGGTACAGTAGAGGCCAAAGTCAGGACCAGAGTTACCAGGATCAGGACAGTCCCAGTGGGGAATAGAGTAACCATGTCCCGATGATGCCCATGTAGACCCAGAGCCACCAGGTGCGGATGAGGCGCAGGTGGGGAGCATATTCACGAGGTCCCGGTTAGGCCCAGTTGAGGACCAGAGTCACCAGGTCTAGTTGAGGCCTAGAGGGGTAGCAGATTCACCTGGTCTAGGTGACATCCAGATGGGGACCAGATTCACCATGTCAGGCTGAGGCCCAGAGGGGATCCAGAGTCATCAGGTCCAGGTGAGGCTCAGGTGTGGAACAGAGTATCCAGGTCATAATGGTCCACAGGTGAGGACCAGAGTCAGCAGATCTGGGTAAGGCCCAGTTAGGATCAGAGTCATCAGTTCCAATGAGGCCAAGAAGGAGTGCACAGCAATCAGGTCCAGGTGGGGAACAAATTCACCAGGAATGAGTGAGGCCCAATGGGACAAGATTCACCAGGTCCAGGTGATTCCCAGGTGGTGACCAGAGTTACTAGTTGCAAGTGAGGACCAGGTAAGGACCAGATTCACCAGGTCCAAGTGAGGCCCACTTTGGGACCTGTGTCACCAGGTATGGGTGAGGCCCAGGTGGCAACCCCACTCACCAGGTCCAGGTGAGGCCAAAATGCAGGCCATGCAGAGGAACCATGTCCCGATAATGCTCAGGTAGGGACCAGAGTTACCAGGTCCTGGTGAGGCCAACCTGCAAGCCATGAAGAGGAACCGTGTCCCGATAATGCCCAGGTAGGGACCAGAGTTAGGAATTGCAGGTGAGGCCCTAATGGGGACCGGAGTCACCAGGTAAATGTGAGTCTACAAGAACACCACAGTCACCAGGTCCAGGTGTGGTTCATGTGGGAACAAGAGTCACCAGGTCCAGGTGAGACCCAGGTGGGGACCAGAGTCACCAGGTCCAGATTAAGGACTAGGTGGGGGAGCAGAGTGATCAGGACCAATTGAGGCCAAAGTCCGGAGCAAAGTTATCATGTCCAGGTGAGGCCCAGGTGGGGAACAGAGTAACCATGTCCCCTTGATGCCAGGTAGGAAAAGAGTCACAAGGTCCACACGAGGCCTAAGTGAGGAGTAGATTCACTAGGTCCTGTTGAGGCCCAGTTGAGGAGCCGTGTCCCCAGCTCCGGGTGAGTCCCAGAGGGGGACCAGAGTCACCCGTTCTGGTGATATCCAGCTGGAGACCAGAGTCACCACGTCAGGGTGAGGCCTAGAGGGGGACGAGAATCACTAGGTCCAGGTGAGGCCCTGATGTGGAACTGAGAAACCAGGTCCCATGATGCCCATATGAGGACCTGAGTCACCAAGTCCAGGTGAGGTCCCTGTGGGAATCATGCACCTCGTCCAAGTGAGGCCCAGGTGGGACCACCGTCACCAGGTCCAGGTAAGGCCCAGGTATATAAGTGAGTATCCAGGTCCCAATGAGGCCAGGTAAGGACCAGAGACAACAGATCCAAGATAGGCTCAAATATGGATAAGAGTCATTGTGTTCCAGGTGAGGCCAGATGGAGACCACAGGAACCAGGTCCAGGAGAGCCCAATAGGGAACCAGAGCCACCAGATCCATGTGAGGTCGAGGTGGCAACACAGTCACAAGTTCCAGGTGAGGCGCAATTGGCAACAGGATTCACCAAGACCAGGGGAGGCCCAGGTGGCGACCAGTCACCACATCCAGGTGCGGACCAGCTAAGGTCCAGATTCACCAGGTCCAAGAGAAGCCAAAGGGGTGACCAGAGTCACCAGGTAAGGGTGAGGCCCAGAGGGGGTACCAGAGTAACCAGTTTAGTTTGAGGCCCAGAATGGGACCAGAGGTCCCTGGTCAGAGTGAGGCCCAGGTTGGAATAGAGTATCCAGGTCCCAATGATTCCTGGGTGAGGAACAGAGTTACTAGGGCCATGCAGGCCTAGATGGGGAACAGAATCACCAGGTCCTGGTGAGGCTTAGAATAAGACCAAAGTCAGCAGTATCAGGTGAGCCCTTTGTGGGCACCAGAGCCACACTATCCAGCTGAGTCCCAGGTCCATGTGAGACCCACGTGAGGACCAGATTCATCAGTCGAATTGAGGCATAGCTGAGGACAAGAGTCACCAGGTCTGGGTGCGGCCTAGTTGGGACAAGATTCAGCAGTTCTGAGGTAGGTCAAAGTGGGGACAAGAGTCAACAGGTCCAGGTGAGGCCAAACTGAGGACGAGAGTCACCAGGTCCAGGTGAGGTCCAGGTGGGGACGAGTGTCATCAGATCAAGGTGAAGTCCAGGTGGGGACCAGAGTCACGAGATCCAGGTGAAGTCCAGGTGGGGACCAGAGTCGCTAGGTCCAGATGAGGCCTTGGTGAGGACCAGAGTTACCAGGTACACGTGAGGCCCTGGTGGGGATCAGAGGCAACAGGTCCATGTGAGGCCGGCTTAGGGACCATGGTCAACAGGTCTACTTGAGGCCCAGGTGTGGAACACAGTAAGCAGGTCCAGGTGATTCCCCGGTGGTGACAAGTGTCACCACGTCCTGGTTTGGCCCAGGTGGGGACCAGAATCATCAGGTAAAGTGGAGGCCCTTGAAAGAACCAGAGTCAACAGTTCGAGGTCAGGCGCAGGTGGCAACCAGGGTGAACAGGTCCAAGTAAGGCCAAAGTGAGGTTCACAGTAACTAGGGCACGTGAGACTCAGAGGGGGACCAGAGTGACCTGATCCAGGTGAGGTCCAGTTGTGGAACACACTCACCGGGTCCCAAATTTGCCCAGTTGAGGACCATGGTCAACAGGGCCAGGTGAGGCCAAGATGGGGACCGGAGTCCCGAAATCCAGGTGAATCCCAGGTGGGGACCACAGTCACCAGATCCAGGGTAGTCTCACGTGCATACCAGAATCACCAGGTCCAGGTGAGGTGCAAGTGAAACCAAACTCACCAGGACCCGGTGAGGCCCTGGTGGGGATCAGAGTCACGAGGTACATGAGAAGCTAGGAACACTGCAGCCACCAGGTCCACATGATGTTCATGTGGGAACGAGAATCACCAGTTACAGGTGAGGACCAGGTGGGCATCCGACTCACCATGTCCAGGTGAGTCCCAGGTGGGAACCAGTTTCACCATGTCCAGGTGTGGCCCATGTGAAGACCAGAGTTAATAGGTCCGGCTTGGTCACTGATAGTGAACAGGGTAACCATATCCTGATGCTACCCAGGTGGGTACCAGAGACACAAGGTCCTGGTGAGGCCCCGGTGGGACCGGAGACATGAGGTCCAGGTGAGGTCCCGATGGGTTCCCCAGTCACCAGGTCAGGTGAGGCCATGCTTAGGATCAGAGTCACCAGTTACAGGTGAAGCCCAGGTGGAGACAGAATCACCTGGTACAGAAGAGGCCAAAGTCAGGACCAGAGTTACCAGGATCAGGTGAGTCCCAGTGGGGAATACAGTAACCATGTCCCTATGATGCCCAGGTAGAACCAGAGTCACCAGGTCCAGATGAGGCGCAGGTGGGGAGCATGTTCACTAGTTCCCGGTGAGGCCCAGTTGAGGACCAGAGCAACCAGGTCAAGTTGAGGCCTAGAGTGGTACCAGATTCACCTGGTCTAGGTGACATCCAGATGGGGACCAGAGTCACCATGTCAGGGTGAGGCCCAGAGGGGTTCCAGAGTCATCATGTCCAGGTTAGGCTGAGGTTTGGAACAAAGTATCCAGGTCATAATGGTCCGCAGGTGAGGACCAGAGTCACCAGATCTGGGGGAGGCCCACTTAGGATCAGAGTCACCAGTTCCAGGTGAGGCCAAGAAGGAGTCCACAGAAATCAGGTCCAGGTGGGGAACAAAGTCACCAGGACAGGGTCAGGCCCAGATTGGGACCAGATTCACCAGGCCCATGTGATTCCCAGGTGGTGACCAGACATACCAGTTCCCGGTGAGGACCAGGTAAGGACCAGATTCACCAGGTCCAAGTGAAGCCCACATGGGGACCTGTGTCACCACGTATGGGTGAGGCCCAGGTGGCAACACCACTCACCAGGTCCAGGTGAGGCCAACTCCAGGCCATGTTGTGGAACCATGTCCCGATGATGCCCAGAGAGGGACCAGAGTCACCAGGTCCAAATGAGGCCCAGATGGAGCATATTCACTAGGTCCAGGTGAGGCCCAGTTGAGGACCAGAATCACCAGATCTGGTTGAGCCCTAGAGGGATACCAGAATCACCTGGTCAAGGTGACATCTAGATGGGGACCAGAGTCACCAGGTCAGGGTGAGGCCCAGAGAGGTTCAAGAGTCATCATGTTCAGGAGAGGCTCAGGTGTGGAAGAGAGTCACCAGGTACCAAGGATGCCCAGGTGAGGACCAGAGTCACCAGGTCCAGGTGAGGCCCAGGTGGTGACCAGAGTCCCCGGGTCTGGGAGAGGACCAGGTAAGGACCAGATTCACCAGGTCCAAGCGGCCCACGTGGGGACCTGAGTCACCAGGTATGGGTGAGGCCCAGGTGGCAACCCCACTCACCAGGTCCAGGTGAGGCCAACCTGCAGGCCAGAACCACCAGATCCAGGAGAGGCCCTAGTGAGGACCAGAGTCACCAGGTAAAAGTGAGTCTACAAGAACACCACAGTCACCAGGTCCAGGTGAGATTCATGTGGGAACGAGAGTCACCAGGTCCAGGTGAGACCCAGGTGGGGACCACAGTCACCAGGTCCAGATTGAGGCCTAGGTGGTGGGTCCAGAGTCATCAGGACCAGTTGAGGCCAAAGTGCGGAGCAAAGTTATCATGTCCAGGTGAGGCCCAGGTGGGGAACAGAGTAACCATGTCCCATTGATGCCAGGTGGGAAAAGAGTCACAGGTCCAGTCGAAGCCTAAGTGAGGAGTAGATTCACCAGGTCCTGCTGAGGCCTAGTTGAGGACCAGTGTCCCCAGCTCCGGGTGAGTCTCAGACGGGGACCAGAGTCACCAGGTTCTGGTGATATCCAGGTGGGGCCAGAGTCACCAGATCCACGTGAAGCCCAGGTGGGGACCAGAGTCACTAGGTCCCGATGAGGCCCTGGTGAGGACCAGAGTTACCAGGTACACGTGAGGCCCCGGTGGGGATCAGAGGCAACAGGTCCATGTGAGGCCGGCTTGGGGACCATGGTCAACAGGTCTACTTGAGGCCCTGGTGTGTAACACAGTAAGCAGGTCCAGGTGAGTCCCCGGTGGTGAAAAGAGTCACCACGTCCAGGTGAGTCCCAGGTGGGAACCAGGATCACCAGGTACAGTTGAGGCCCTTGAAAGAACTAGAGTCTTCTGGCACAAAAACAGACACATAGATCAGTGAAACAGAATAGAGAATCCAGAAGTGGACCCTGAACTTTATGGGCAACTAATATTCGATAAAGGAGGAAAGACTATCCATTAGAAGAAAGACAGTCTCTTCAATAAATGGTGCTGGGAAAATTGGACATCCACATGCAGAAGAATGAAACTAGACCACTCTCTTTCACCATACACAAAGATAAACTCAAAATGGATGAAAGATCTAAATGTGAGACAAGATTCCATCAAAATCCTAGAGAAGAACACAGGCAACACCCGTTTTGAACTCGGCCATAGTAACTTCTTGCAAGATACATCCACGAAGGCAAAAGAAACAAAAGCAAAAATGAACTATTGGGACTTCATCAAGATAAGAAGCTTTTGCACAGCAAAGGATACAGTCAACAAAACTCAAAGACAACCTACAGAATGGGAGAAGATATTTGCAAATGACATATCAGATAAAGGACTAGTTTCCAAGATCTATAAAGAACTTATCAAACTCAACACCAAAGAAACAAACAATCCAATCATGAAATGGGCAAAAGACATGAACAGAAATCTCACAGAGGAAGACATAGACATGGGCAACATGCACATGAGAAAATGCTCCGCATCACTTGCCATCAGGGAAATACAAATCAAAACCACAATGAGATACCACCTCACACCAGTGAGAATGGGGAAAATTACCAAGACAGGAAACAACCAATGTTGGAGAGGATGCGGAGAAAAGGGAATCCTCATACACTGTTGGTGGGAATGTGAACTGGTGCAGCCACTCTGGAAAACTGTGTGGAGGTTCCTCAAACAGTTAAAAAAATACCTGCCCTACGACCCAGCAATTGCACTGTTGGGGATTTTCCCCAAAGAGACAAATGCAATGAAACGCCGGGACACCTGCACCCCGATGTTTATAGCAGCAATGGCCACGATAGCCAAACTGTGGAAGGAGCCTCGGTGTCCAACGAAAGATGAATGGATAAAGAAGATGTGGTTTATGTATACAATGGAATATTACTAGCAATTAGAAATGACAAATACCCACCATTTGCTTCAACGTGGATGGAACTGGAGGGTATTATGCTGAGTGAAGTAAGCCAGTCGGAGAAAGACAAACATTATATGTTCTCATTCATTTGGGGAATATAAATAATAGTGAAAGGGAATATAAGGGAAGGGGGAAGAAATGTGTGGGAAATATCAGAAAGGGAGACAGAACGTAAAGACTGCTAACTCTGGGAAACGAACTAGGGGTGGTAGAAGGGGAGGAGGGCGGGGGGTGGGAGTGAATGGGTGACGGGCACTGGGGGTTATTCTGTATGTTAGTAAATAGAACACCAATAATAAAAAATAAATTTAAAAAGAAAAGAAAAAAGAAAGAACCAGAGTCAACAGGTCGAAGTCAAGCGCAGGTGGCAACCAGGGTCAGCAGGTCCAAGTCAGGCCAAAGTGCGGTTCACAGTCATTAGGGCACGGTGAGAACCAGAGGGGGACCAGAGTCACCTGGTCCAGGTGAGGTCCATTTGTGGAACACAGTCACCGGGCCCCAATTGTGCCCAGTTGAGGACCATGGTCAACAGGGCCAGGTGAGGCCCAGATGGGGAACGGAGTCCCCAAATCCAGGTGAAGACCAGGTGGGGACCACAGTCACCAGATCCAGGGTAGTCTCAGGTGCAGACCAGAATCACCAAGTCCAGGTGAGGTGCAGGTGGCAACCACACTCACCAGGTCCCGGTGAGGCCCTGGTGGGGACCAGAGTCACGAGGTACATGAGAAGCTAGAAACACTGCAGCCACTAGGTCCACAGGATGTCCATGTGGGAACGAGAATCACCAGTTACAGGTGAGGACCAGGTGGGGATCCGACTCACCATGTCCAGTTGAGACCCAGGTGGGAACGAGTGTCACCATGTCCAGGTGTGGCCCAGGTGAAGACCAGAGTTAATAGGTCCGGCTGGGTCACTGTTAGTGAACAGTGTAACCATATCCTGATGCTACCCTGGTGGGTACCAGAGACACCAGGTCCTGGTGAGGCCCAGGTGGGACCAGAGATATGAGGTCCAGGTGAGGTCTCGATGGGAACCACAGTCACCAGGTCTGGTGAGGCCATGCTTAGGATCAGAGTCACCAGTTACTGGTGAAGCCCAGGTGGAGCCAGAGTCACCTGGTACAGAAGAGGCCAAAGTCAGGACCAGAGTTACCAGGATCAGGTCAGTCCCAGTGGGGAATAGAGTAACCATGTCCCGATGATGCGCAGGTAGAACCAGAGTCACCAGGTGCAGATGGGGAGCAGGTGGGGAGCATATTCTCTAGGTCTCCGTGAGGCGCACTTGAGGACCAGAATCTCCAGGTCTAGTTGAGGCCGACAGGGGTACCAGATTCACCTGGTCTAGGTGACATCCAGATGTGGAGCAGAGTAACCATGTCAGGGTGAGGCCCAGAGGGGATCCATAGTCATCATGTCCAGGTGAGGCTCAGGTGTGGAACAGAGATCCAGGTCATAATGGTCCACAGGTGAGGACCAGAGTCACCAGATCTGGGTGAGGCCCAGGTAGGATCAGAGTCACCAGTTCCAGGTGAGGCCAAGAAGGAGTCCACAGCAATCAGGTGCAGGTGGGGAACAAAGTCACGAGGACTGGGTGAGGCCCAGATGGGGACCAGATTCACCAGGTACAGGTGATTCCCAGGTGGTGACCAGAGTTACCAGTTCCGGGTGAGGACCAGGTAAGGACCAGATTCACCAGGTCCAAGTGAGGCCCACGTCGGTACCTGTGTCACCAAGCATGGGTGAGGCCCAGGTGGCAACCCCACTCCCCAGGTCCAGGTGAGGCCAAACTGCAGGCCATGCAGAGGAACCATGTCCCGATGATGCCCAGATAGGGACTAGAGTCACCAGGTCCAAATGAGACCCAGATGGAGCATATTCACTAGGTCCAGTGAGGTCCAGTTGAGGACCACTGTCACCAGATCTGGTTGAGGCTTAGAGGGGTACCAGAATCACATCGTCCAGGTGACATCCAGATGGGGACCTGAGGCATCAGGTCAGGGAGAGGCCTAGAGTGGTTCCAGAGTCATCATGTCCAGGTTAGGCTCAGGCGTGGAACAGAGTCACCAGGTACCAATGATGCCCAGGTGAGGCCCAGAGTCACCAGATCTGGGTGACGCGCAGATAGGATCAGAGTCACCAGTTCCAGGTGAGGCCAAGAAATAGTCCACAGCAATCAGGTCCAGGTGGGGAACAAAGTCACCAGGAATGGGTGAGGCCCAGATGGGGACCAGAATCACCAGGTCCAGGTGAGGTCCAGGTGGTGACCAGAGTCCCTGGGTCTGAGAGAGGCCAGGTAAGGACCAGATTCACCAGGTCCAAGAGGCCCACGTGGGGACCTGAGTCACCAGGTATGGGTGACGCCCAGGTGTCAACCCCACTCACCAAGTCCAGGTGAGGCGAACCTGCAGGCCAGAGTCTCCAGATCGAGGTGAGGCCCTAGTGGGGACCTGAGTCACCTGGGAAATGTGAGTCTACAAGAACACCACAGTCACCAAGTCCAGGTGTGGTTCATGTAGGAACGAGAGTCACCAGGTCTAGGGGAGACCCAGGTGGGGAACACAGTCACCAGGTCCCTATTGAGGCCTAGGTGGGGGGACGAGAGTCATCAGGACCAGTTGAGGCCAAAGAATGGAGCAAAGTTATCATGTCCAGGTGAGGCCCAGGTGGGGAACAGAGTAACAATGTCCCATTGATGCCAGGTGGGAAAAGAGTCACAAGGTCAGACGAGGCCTAAGTGAAGAGTAGATTCATCAGGTCCTGTTGAGGCCTAGTTGAGAACCAGTGTCCACAGCTCCGCTGAGTCTCAGAGGGAGACCAGAGTCACCCGGTTCTGGTGATATCCAGGTGGGGACCAGAGTCACCACGTCAGGGTGAGGCCCAGAGGGGAAGGTGAATCATTAGGTCCAGATGAGGCCCCTATGTGGAACTGAGAAACCAGGTCCCATGATGCCCATATGAGGACCTGAGTCACCAGGACCAGGTGAGGTCCCTGTGGGAACCCGTCACCTATCCAGGTGAGGCCAAGGTGGGACCTCTATCACCAGGTCCAGGTGAGGCCCAGGTATATAAGAGAGTATCCAGGTCCCAATGATGCCCAGGTAAAGACCAGAGTCAACAGGTGCAGGAGAGGCACAAATATGGATCAGAGTCATTGTGTTCCAGGATAGGCCAGATGGAGACCACAGGAACCAGGTCCAGGAGAGCCCCAAATGGGAACCAGAGCCCCCAGATCCAGGTGAGGTCCAGGTGGGACCACAGTCACAAGGTCCAAGTGAGGCCCAGGTGGCAACAGGATTCACCAAGTCCAGAAGAGTTCCAGGTGGCGACCAGTCACCAGATCCAGGTGCGGACCACCTAAGGACCAGATTCACCAGGCCCAAATGAAGCCCAAGGGGTGACCAGAGTCACCAGGTAAGGGTGAGGCCCAGAGGGGGAACCAGAGTAACCAGATTAGTTTGAGGTCCAGAATGGGACCAGAGGTCCCTGGTCAAAGTGAGGCCTAGTGTGGAATTAAGTATCCAGGTCGCAATGATGCCTGGGTGAGTACCAGAGTCACTAGGGCCATGCAGGCCCAGATGGGGAACAGAATCACTAGGTCCTGATGAGGCATAGAATAAAACCACAGTCACCAGTATCAGGTGACCCCTTGTGGGAACCAGATCCACTCTATCCAGCTAAGTCCCAGGTCCAGCTGAGTGCCAGGTCCATGTGAGGCAAACGTGAGGACCAGATTCATCAGGTGGAATTGAGGCAAAGGTGGGGACAAGAGTCACCAGGTATGGATGTGGCCAGGTTGGGGCAATATTCAGCAGTTCTGAGTTAGGTTCAAGTGGGGACGAGAGACACAAGGTCCAGGTGAGGCCAAACTGAGGACCAGAGTCACCAGATCCAGGTGAGGTCCATGTTGGAAAGAGAGTCACCAGGTCCAGGAGAGGTCCAGGTTGGGACCAGTGTCAACGGATCCAGGTAAGTCCAGGTGGGGACCTGAGTCACCAGATCCAGGTGAAGCCCAGGTGGAGACCAGAGTCTCTAGGACCAGATGAGGCCCAGGTGAGGACCAGAGTTCCCAGGTACACTTGAGGCCCCGGTGGGGATCAGAGGCAACAGGTCCATGTGAGGCCGGCTTGGGGACCATGGTCAACATGTCTACTTGAGGCCTAGGTGTGGAACACAGTAAGCAGGTCCTGGTGAGTCCCCGTTGGTGACAAGAGTCACCACGTCCAGGTGAGGCCCAGGTGGGGAACAGGATAACCAGGTACAGGGGAGGCCCTTGAAAAAACCAGAGTCAACAGTTCGAGGTTAGACGCAGGTGGCAACCAGGGTCAGCAGGTCCAAGTCAGGCCAACGTGGGGGTCACAGTCACTAGGCACGGTGAGACCCAGAGGGGGACCAGAGTCACCTGGTCCAGGTGACTCCCAGTTTTGGAACACAGTCACCGGGTCCCAATTTTGCCCAGTTGAGGACGATAGTCAACAGGGCCAGGTGAGGCCCAGATGGGGACCGGAGTCCAAATATCCAGGTGAAGCCCAGATGGGGACCACAGTCAGTAGATCCAGGGTAGTCTCAGGTGCAGACCATAATCACCAGGTCCAAGTGAGATGCAGGTGGCAACAACATTCCCCAGGACCCAGTGAGGCCCTGGCGGGGACCAGAGTCACAAGGTACATGAGAAGCTAGAAACACTGCAGCCACCAGGTCCACATGATGTCCATATGGGCCGGAGAATCAGCATTTACACAAGAGGACCAGGTGGGGATCTGACTCACCATGGCAAGTTGAGACCCAGGTGGTATCCAGTGTCACCATGTCCAGGTGTGGCCCAGGGGAAGACCAGAGTAAATAGGTCCGGCTGGGTCACTGTTAGTGAACAGTGTAACCATATCCTAATGCTACCCAGGTGTGTACCGGAGACACCAGGTCCTGGTGAGGCCCAGGTGGGACCAGAGACATGAGGTCCAGGTAAGATCCCGATGGGAACCACAGTCACCAGGTCAGGTGAGGCCATGCTTAGGATCAGAGTTACCAGTTACAGGTGAGGCCCAGGTGGAGCCAGAGTGACCTGGTACAAAAGAGGCCAAAGACAGGACCAGAGTTACTAGGATCAGGTCAGTCCCATTGGGGAATAGAGTAATCATGTCCCGAGGATGCCCAGGTAGTACCCGAGTCACCATGTCCAGATGAGGCGCAGGTGAGGAGCATGTTCACTAGGTCCAGGTGAGGCCCAGTTGAGGACCAGAGTCACCAGGTCTGGTTGAGGCCGACAGGGGTACCAGATTCACCTGGTCTAGGTGACATCCAGATGGGGACCAGAGTCACCATGTCAGAGTGAGGCCCAGAGAGGATCCAGAGTCATTATGTCCAGGTGAGGCTCAGGTGTGGAACAGAGTATCCAGGTCATAGTGGTCCGCAGGTGAGGACCAGAGTCACCAGATCTGGGTGAGGCCCAGTTAGGATCAGACTCACCAGTTCCAGGTGAGGCCCAAAAGTAGTCCACAGCAATCAGGTCCAGGTGGGGAGCAAAGTCACCAGGACTGGGTGAGGCCCAGATGGCGACCAGATTCTCCAGGTCCAGGGGATTTCCAGGTGGTGACCAGAATTACCAGATTCACCAGGTCCAAGAGGCTCAAGTGGGGACCTGAGTCACCAGGTATGGGTGAGGTCCAGGTGGCAACCCCACTCACCAGGTCCAGGTGAGGCCAAACTGAGGACCAGAGTCACCAGATGCAGGTCAGGTCCAGGTGGGGACCAGAGTCACCAGATCCAGGTGAAGTCCAGGTGGGGACCAGAGTCATCAGATCCAGGTGAAGCCCAGGTGGGGACCAGAGTCACTAGGTCCAGATGAGGCGAATGTGAGGACCAGAGTTGTCAGGTATACGTGAAGCCCCGGTGGGGATCAGAGACAACAGGTCCATGTGAGGCCGGCTTGGGGACCATGGTCAACAAGTCTACTGAGGCCCAGGTGTGGAACACAGTAAGCAGATCCAGGTGACTTCCCGGTGGTGACAAGAGTCACCAGGTCCAGGTGAGGCCCATGTGGGCACCAGGATCACCATGTCCAGGGGACGCCCTTGAAAGAACCAGTGTCAACAGTTCCAGGTCAGGCGCAGGTGGCAACCAGGGTCAACAGGTCCAAGTCATGCTAAAGTGGGGACCAGATTCAAAAGGTCCAGGTTATTCCCAGGTGTGGAACAGAGTTACCAGTTCCAGGTGAGGACCAGTTAAGGACGAGATTCACCAGGTCCAAGTGAGATCCACGTGGGGACCTTGTCACAATATATGTGTGAGGCGCAGTTCCAGGTGAGGCCAAGAAAGGGCACAGCAATCAGGTCCAGGTGGGGAACAAAGTCACCAGGACTGGGTGATGCCCAGATGTGGACCAGATTCACCAGGTCCAGGTGAGGCCCAGGTGGTGACAAGAGTCCCCGGGTCTAGGAGGGGACCGGGTAAGGACAAGATTCACCAGGTCCAAGGGGCCCACGTAGGGACTTGAGTCACCAGGTATGGGTGAGGCCCAGGTGGCAACCCCACTCACCAGGTCCTGGTGAGACCAACCTGCAGGCCTGAGTCACCAGATCCACGTGAGTCCCTAGTGGGGACCGGATTCACCAGGTAAAAGTTAGTCTACAAGAACGCCAGAGTCACCAGGTCCAGGCGTGGTTCATGTAGGAACGAGACCACCAGGTCCAGGTGAGACCCATGTGGGGACCACAGTCACCAGGTCCAGGTGTGACCCAGGTGGGGACCACAGTCACTAGGTTCAGTTTGAGGCCTAGGTGCGGGGATCAGAGTCATCAAGACCAGTTGAGGTCAAAGTGTGGAGCAAAGTTATCATGTCCAGGTGAGGCTCAGAGGGAACAGAGTAACCATGCCCCATTGATGCCAGGTGGGAAAAGTGTCACAAGGTCCAGACGAGACCTAAGTGAGGAGTACATTCACCAGGTCCAGTTGTGCCCAGTTGAGGACCAGTGTCCCAGCTCCGGGTGAGTCCCAGAGGGGGAACAGAGTCACCCGATTCTGGTGATATCCAGATGGGGACCTGAGTCACCATGTCAGGCTGTGGCCCAGAGGGGATCCAGCCTCATCATGTCCAGGTGAGTCTCAGGTGTGGAACAGAGTATCCAGTTCATAATGGTCCACAGGTGAGGACCAGAGTCACCAGATCTGGGTGAGTCCCAGTTACGATCAGAGTCACCCGTTCCAGGTGAGGCCCAAAGGAGTCCACAGCAATCAGGTCCAGGTGGGGAACAAAGTCACCAGGACTGGGTGAGGCCCAATGGGGACCAGATTCACCAGGTCCAGATGATTCCCATGTTGTGTCCAGACTTACTAGTTCCGAGTGAGGACCAGGTAAGGACCAGATTCACCATGTCAAAGAGAGGCCCACGTGGGGCCCTGTGTCACAAGGTATGGGGGAGGCCCAGGTGGCAACCCCACTTACCAGGTCCAGGTGAGGCCAACCTGCAGGCCATGCAGAGGAATCATGTCCTGGTGATGCTCAGGCTGGGACCAGATTTGCCAGGTCCAGATGAGGCCAATCTGCAGGCAATGCAGTGGAACCATGTCCCGATGAGCCCAGGTAGGGACCAAGTCACGAGGTCCAAATAAGGCCCAGATGGAGCATATTCACTAGGTCCAGGTGAGGCCCAGTTGAGGACCAGTTTCTCCATATCTGCTTGAGCCTTAGAAGGGTAAGAGAATCATCTGGTCCAGGTGATATCCAGATGGGGACGAGAGTCACCAGGTCAGGTGGAGGCCCAGAGTGGTCCCAGAGTCATCGGGTCCAGGTGAGGCTCAGGTGTGGAACAGAGTCATCAGGTACCAATGATGCCCAAGTGAGGACCAGAGTCACCAGATCTGGGTGAGACCCAGATAGAATCAGAGTCACCAGTTGCAGGTGAGGCCAAGAGAGAGTTCACAGCAATCAGGTCCAGGTGGGGAACAAAGTCACCAGACCTGGGTGAGAACCAGATGGGGACCAGATTCACCAGGTCCAGGTGAGGCCCAGGTGGGGATAGAGTCCCCGGGTCTAGGAAAGGACCAGGTAAGGACCAGATTCACCAGGTCCAAGAGGCTCACGTGGGGACCTGAGTCACCAGCTATGTGTGAGGCCTAGGTGGCAACCCCACTCACCAGGTCCAGGTGAGGCCAACCGGCGGGCCAGAGTAACCAGATCCAGGTGAGGCCCTAGTGGGGACCTGAGTCACCAGGTAAATGTGAGTCTACAAGAAAACCACAGTCACCAGGTCCACGTGTGGTTCACCTGGGAACGAGAGTCACCAGGTCCAGGTGAGACCCAGGTGGGGACCACAGTCACCAGGTCCAGATTGAGGCCTAGGTGGGGGGACCAGAGTCATCAGGACCAGTTGAGGCCAAAGAGTGGAGCAAAGTTATCATGTCCAGGTGAGGCCCAGGTGGGGAACAGAGTAGCAATGTCCCATTGATGCCAGGTGGGAAAAGTGTCACAAGGTCCAGACGATGCCTAAGTGAGGAGTAGATTCACCAGGTCCTATTGAGGCCCAGTTGAGGACCAGTGTCCCCATATCCGGGTGAGCCCAGAGGGGGACCAGAGTCACCCGGTTCTGGTGATATCCAGGTGGGGACCAGAGTCACCACGTCAGGGTGAGGGCCAGAGGGGGAAGAGAATCACTAGGTACAGGTGAGGCCCCGATGTGGAACTGAGAAACCAGGTACCATGATGCCCATATGAGGACCTGAGTCACCAGGACCAGGTGAGGTCCCTGTGGGAACCAGTCACCTCATCCAGTAGAGGCCCGGGTGGGACCAAAGTCACCAGGTCCAGGTGAGGCCCAGGTATATAAGAGAGTATCGAGGTCCCAATGATGCCCATGTAAGGACCATAGTCAACGGGTGCAGGAGAGGCCCAAATATGGATCAGAGTCATTGTGTTCCAGGTGAGGCCAGATGGAGACCACAGGAACCAGGACCAGGAGAGCCCCATATGGGAACCAGAGCCACCAGATCCAGGTGAGATCCAGGTGGGACCACAGTCACAAGGTCCAGGTGAGGCACATGTGACAACAGGATTCTCCAAGACCAGGTGAGGCCCAGGTGGATACCATTCACCAGATTCAGGTGAGACTAGCTAAGGACCAGATTCACCAGGCCCAAGTGAAGCCAAACGGGTGACCAGAGTCACCAGGTAAGGGTGAGGCCCAAAGGGGAACCAGTAACTAGTTTAGTTTGAGTCCCAGAATGGGACGATAGGTCCATGGTCAATGTGAGGCACAGGTGTGGAATAGAGTATCCAGGTCCTAATGATTCCTGAGTGAGGACCAGAGTCACTAGGGCCATGCAGGCCCAGATGGGAACAGAATTACTAGGACCAGGTGAGGCATAGAATAAGACCACAGTCAGTTGTATCAGGTGAGCCCCTTGTGGGAACCAGAGCCACTCTATCCAGCTGAGTCCCAGGTCCATGTGAGGCTCACGTGAGGACCAGATTCATCAGGTCGAATTGAGGCATAGCTGGGGACAAGAGTCACCAGGTCTGGTTGCGGCCGAGGTGGGGCAAGATTCAGCAGTTCTGATTTAGGTCAAAGTGGTGAGGAGGGATGCCAGATCCAGCTGAGGCCAAACTGAGGACCAGAGTCACCAGATGCAGGTCAGGTCCAGGTGTGGACCAGAGTCCCCAGATCCAGGTGAAGTCCAGGTGGGGACCAGAGTCACCAGATCCAGGTGAAGCCCAGGTGGGGACCAGAGTCGCTAGGTCCAGATGAGCCCCGGTTGAGGACCAGAGTTACCAGGTACACGTGAAGCCCCGGTGGGGATCAGAGGCAACAGGTCCATGTGAGGCCGGCTTGGGGACCATGGTCAACAGGTCTACTTGAGGCCCAGGTGTGGAACACAGTAAGCAGGTCCAGGTGAGTTCCCGGTGGTGACAAGAGTCACCAGGTCCACGTCAGGCCCATGTGGGCACCAGGATCACCATGTCCAGGGGAGGCCCTTGAAAGAACCAGAGTCAACAGTTCGAGGTCAGGCGCAGGTGGCAACCATGGTCAGGAGGTCCAAGTCAGGCCAAAGTGGGGTTCACAGTCACTAGGGCACGGTGACACCCAGATGGGGACCAGAGTAACCTGGTCCAGGTGAGGTCCAGTTGTGGATCACAGTCACCGGGTCACAATTTTGTCCAGTTGAGGACCATGGTCAACAGGGCCAGGTGAGGCCCAGAGGGGAACCAGAGCCCCAAATCCAGGTGAAGCCCAGGTGGGGACCACAGTCACCAGAACCAGAGTATTCTCAGGTGCAGACCAGAATCACCAGGTCCAGGTGAGGTGCAGGTGGCAACCACACAACAGGTCCCGGTGAGGCCCTGTTGGGGACCAGAGTCACGAGGTACATGAGAAGCTAGAAGCACTGCAGCCACCAGATCCACATGATGTCCATGTGGGAACGAGAATCACCAGTTACAGGTGAGGACCAGGCAGGGATCCGAATCACCATGTCCACGTGAGACCCAAGAGGGAACCAGTGCCACCATGTCCAGGTGTGGCCCAGGTGAAGACCAGAGTTAATAGGTCCGGCTGGATCACTGTTAGTGAACAGTGTAACAATATCCTGATGCTACCAAGGTGGGTAACAGAGACACCAGGTCCTGGTGAGGCCCAGGTGGGACAAGAGACATGAGGTCCAGGTGAGATCCCGATGAGAACCACAGTCACCAGGTCAGGTGAGGCCATGCTTAGGATCAGAGTCACCAATTACAGGTGAGGCCCAGGTGGAGCCAGAGTCACCAAGTAGAGAAGACGCCAAAGTCAGGACCAGAGTTACCAGGATCAGGTCAGACCCGGTGGGGAATAGAGTAACCATGTCCCGATGATGCCCAGGTAGAACCCGAGTCACCACGTACAGATGAGGCGCAGGTGGGGAGTATATTCACTAGGTCCCGGTGAGGCCCATTTGAGGACCAGATTCCCCCAGTCTATTTGCGGCCTAGAGGGGTACCAGATTCACCTGGTCTAGGTGACATCCAGATGGCGACCAGAGTCACCAGGTCAGGGTGAGGCCCAGAGAGGTTCCAGAGTCAACATGTCCAGGTGAGGCTCAGGTGTGGAACAGAGTCACCAGGTACCAATGATGCCCAGGTGAGGACCAGAATCACCAGGTCTGTGTGACGCGCAGATAGGATCAGAGTCACAAATTTCAGGTGAGGTCAAGAAAGAGTCCACAGCAATCAGGTCCAGGTGGGGAACAAAGTCACCAGGACTGGGTGAGGCCCAGATGGGGACCAGATTCACCAGGTCCATGTGATTCCCAGGTGGCCACCAGAGTTACCAGTTCCGGGTGAGCACCAGGTAAGGACGAGATTCACCAGGTCCAAGTGAGACCCACGTGGGGACCTGTGTCACATTGCATGTGTGAGGCCCAGGTTGACACCCCACTCACCAGGTCCAGGTGAGGCCAACCTGCAGGCCAAGCAGAGGAACCATGTCTCGATGATGCCCAGGTAGACATCAGAGTTACCAGGTCCAGGTGAGGCCAACCTGCAGGCCATGCAGTGGAACCATGTCCCGATGATGCCCAGGTAGGGACCAGAGTACACCAGGTCCAAATGAGGCCCAGATGGAGCATATTCACTAGGTCCAGGTGTGGCCCAGTTGAGGACCAGAGGCACCAGAACTGGTTGAGGCCTAGAGGGATACCACAATCACCTGATCCAGGTGACATCCAGATGGGGACCAGAGTTACCAGGTCAGGGTGAGGCCCAGCCAGGTTCCAGAGTCATCATGTCCAGGTGAGGCTCAGGTGTCGAACAGAGTCACCAGGTACCAATGATGCCCAGGTTAGGACCAGAGTCACCAGGTCTGAGTGACGCGCAGATAGGATCAGAGTCACGAGTTCCAGGTGAGGCCAAGAAAGAGTCCACAGCAATCAGGTCCAGGTGGGGAACAAAGTCACCAGGACTGGGTGAGACCCAGATGGACTCCAGATTCTCCAGGTCTTGGTGAGTCCCAGGTGGTGACCAGAGTCCCTGGGTCCGGGAGAGGACCAGGTAAGGACCAGATTCACCAGGTCCAAGAGGCCCACGTGGGGACCTGAGTCACCAGGTATCGGTGAGGCCCAGGTGGCACACCACTCACCAGGTTCAGGTGAGGCCAACCTGCAGGCCAGAGTCTCCAGATCCAGGTGAGGCCCTAGTGGGGACCGGAGACACCAGGTAAATATGGGTCTACAAGAACACCACAGTCAACAGGTCCTGGTGTGGTTCATGTGGGAACAAGAGTCACCAGGTCCAGGTGAGACCCAGGTGCGGACCACAGTCACCAGGTCCAGATTAAGCCTAGGTGTGGGGACCAGAGTCTACAGGACAAGTTGATGCCAAAGTGTGGAGCAACGTAATCATGTCCAGGTGAGGCCCAGGTGGGGAACAGAGTAACCATGTCCCATTGATGCTAGGTGAGAAAAGAGTCACAAGGTCCAGACGAGGCCTAAGTGAGGAGTAGATTCACCAGGTCCTGTTGAGGCCCAGTTTAGGACCACTGTCCCCAGCTCCGGGTTAGTCCCAGACGGAGACCAGAGTCACTGATTCTGGTGATATACAGGTGGTGACCAGAGTCACCACGTCAGGGTGAGGCCCAGAGCGGGACGAGAATCACTAGGTCCAGGTGAGGCCCCGATGTGGAACTGAGAAACCAGGTCCCATGATGCCCATATGAGGACCTGAGTCACCAGGTCCAGGTGAGGTCCCTGTGGGAACCAGTCATCTCGTCCAGGTGAGGATCAGGTGGGACCACAGTCACCAGGTCCAGGTGAGGCCCCGGTATATAAGAGAGTATCCATGTCCCAATGATGCCCAGGTAAGGACCAGAGTCAACAGGTCCAGGAGAGGCCGAAATATGGATCAGATTCATTGTGTTCCAGGTGAGGCCAGATGGACACCTACAGAAAACAGGTACAGGAGAGCCCCATATGGGAACCAGAGCCACCAGATCCAAGTGAGAACCAGGTGGGAACACAGTCAAAAGGTCCAGGTGAGGCGCAGGTGGAAACAGGATTCACCGAGTCCAGGTGAGGCCCAGGTGGCGACCAGTCATCAGATCCAAGTGAGGACAAGCTAAGGACCAGGTTCACCAAGCCCAATGAAGCCAAAGGGGTGACCAGAGTCACCAGGTATGGGTGAGGCCCAGAGGGGGAACCTGAGTAACCAGTTTAGTTTGAGGCCAAGAATGGGACCAGAGGTCCCTGGTCAGAGTGAGTCCCAGATGTGGAATAGAGTATCCAGGTCCCAATGATGCCTGGGTGAGGACCACAGTCACTAGTACCATGCAGGCCCAGATGGGGAACAGAATCACTAGGTCCTGGTGAGGCATAGAATAAGACCACAGTCAGCAGTATCAGGTGAGCCCCATGTGGGAACCAGAGCCACTCTATCCAGCTGAGTAGCAGGTCCATGTGAAGCCCACGTGAGGACCAGATTCATCAGGTCGAATTGAGGCATAGCTGGGGACAAGAGTCACCAGGTATGGGTGCGGCCTAATTGGGGCAAGATTCAGCAGTTCTGAGTTAGGTCAAAGTGGGGACGAGAGACGCCAGGTCCAGGTGAGGTCAAACTGAGGACCAGAGTCACCAGATTCAGGTGAGGTCCATGTTTGAAAGAGAGTCACCAGGTCCAGCAGAGGTGCAGTAGGGGACCAGAGTCACCAGATCCAGGTGAAGCCCAGGTGGGGACCAGAGTCACTAGGTCCAGATGAGGCCCAGGTGAGGACCAGAGTTACAAGGTACACGTGAGGCCCCGGTGGGGGTCAGAGGCAACAGGTCCATGTGAGGCCGGCTTGGGGACCATGGTCAACAGGTCTACTGGAGGCCCAGGTGTGGAACACAGTAAGCAGGTCCAGGTGAGTCCCTGGTTGGGACAAGTGTCACCACGTCCAGTTGAGGAGCAGGTGGGGACAAGGATCACCAGGTACAGGGGAGGCCCTTGAAAGAACCAGAGTCAACAGTTCGAGGTCTGGCGTAGGTGGCAACCAGGGTCAGCAGGTCCAAGTCATGCCAAAGTGGGGTTCACAGTCACTAGGGCACGGTGACACCTAGAGGGGGACCAGAGTGACCTGGTCCAGGTGAGGTCCAGTTGTGGATCTAGTCACCGGTCCCAATTTGGCCCAGGTGAGGACCATGATCAAAAGGGCCAGGTGAGGCCCAGATGGGGACCGGAGTCCCCAAATCCAGGTGAAGCCCAGGTGGGGACCAGAGTCACCAGATCTAGGGTAGTCTCAGGTGCAGACCAGAATCACCAGGTCCAGGTGAGGTGCACGTGTCAACCACACTCACCAGGTCACGGTGAGGCCCTGGTGGGGACCAGAGTCACGAGGTACATGAGAAGCTAGAAACACTGCAGCCACCAGGTCCACATGATGTCCACGTGGGAACGAGAATCATCAGTTACAGGTGAGGACCAGGTGGGGATCCGACTCACCATGTCCAGGTGAGACCCTGGTGGGAACCAGTGACACCATGTCCAGGTGTGGCCCAGTTGAAGACCAGACTTAATAGGTCCGGCTGGGTCACTGTTAGTGAACAGTGTAACCATATCCTGATGCTACCCTGGTGGGTACCAGAGACACCAGGTCATGGTGACGGTCAGGAGGGACCAGAGACATGAGGTCCAGGTGAGGTTCCATTGGGAACCACAGTCACCAGGTCTGGTGAGGCCATGCTTAGGATCAGAGTCACCAGTTAGAGGTGAGTCCCTGGTGGAGCCAGAGTCACCTGGGACAGAAGAGGCCAAAGTCAGGACTAGAGTTACAAGGATTAGGTCAGTCCCAGTAGGGAATAGAGTAACCATGTCCCGATGATGCCCAGGTAGAACCCGAGTCACCACGTCCAGATGAGGCACAGGTGGGGAGCATATTCACTAGGTCCCGGTGAGGCCCAGTTGAGGACCAGAATGCCCAGGTCTAGTTGAGGCCTAGAGGGGAACCAGATTCACCTGGCCTTCGTGACATCCAGATGGGGACGAGAGTCACCATGTCAGGGTGAGGCCCAGAGTTGATCCAGAGTCATCATGTCCAGGTGAGGGTCAGGTGTGGAACAGAGTATCCAGGTCATAATGGTCCACAGGTGAAGACCAGAGTCACCAGATCTGGGTGAGGCACACATAGCATCAGACGCACCAGTACCAGGTGAGGCCAAGAAGGAGTCCACAGCAATCATGGTCCCGGTAGGGAACAAAGTCACCAGGACTGGGTGAGGCCCAGATGGGGACCTGATTCACCAGGTCCAGGTGATTCCCACGTGGTGACCAGAGTTACCAGTTCCGGGTGAGGACCAGGTAAGGACCATATTCACCAGGTCCAAGTGAGGCCCACGTGGGTACCTGTGTCACCGGTATGGATGAGGCCCAGATGGCAACCCCACTCACCAGGTCCAGGGGAGGCCAAACTTCGGGCCATGCAAAGGAACCGTGTCCCGATAATGCCCAGGTAGGGACCAGAGTTACGAATTGTAGGTGAGGCACTAATGGGGACCGGAGTCACCAGGTAAATGTGTCTACAAGAACAGCACAGTCACCAGGTCCACATGTGGTTCATGTGGGAACAAGAGTCACCAGGTCCAGGTGAGACCCAGGTGGGGACCACAGTCAACAGGTCCAGATTGAGGACTAGGTGGGGGACCAGAGTCATCAGGACAAGTTGATGCCAAAGTGTGGAGCAAAGTTATCATGTCCAGGTGAGGCCCAGGTGGGAAACAGAGTAACCATATCCCATTGATGCCAGGTGGGAAAAGAGTCACAAGGTCCAGACGAGGCCTAAGTGAGGAGTAGATTCACCAGGTCCTGTTGAGGCCCAGATGAGGACCAGTGTCCCCAGCTCCCGGTGAGTCCCAGAGGTGGACTAGAGTCACCTGGTTCTGGTGATATCCAGGTGGGGACCAGAGTCACCACGTCAGGGTGAGGCCCAGAGGGGGACGAGAATCACTAGGTCCAGGTGAGGCCCCGATGTGGAACTGAGAAACCAGGTCCCATGATGCCCATATGAGGACCTGAGTCACCAGGTCCAGGTGAGGTCCCTGTGGAAACTAGGCACCTCGTGCAAGTGAGGCCCAGGTGGGACCACAGTCACCAGGTTCAGGTGAGGCCCAGGTATATAAATGAGTATACAGGTCCCAATGAGGCCAGGTAAGGACCAGAGAGAACAGATCCAGGATAGGCCCAAATATGGATCAGAGTCATTGTTTTCCAGGTGAGTCCAGATGGAGACCACAGGAACCAGGTCCAGGAGAGCCCAATATGGGAACCAGAGCCACCAGATCCATGTGAGGTCCAGGTGGGAACACAGTCACAAGGTCCAGGTGAGGTGCAATTAGCAACAGGATTCGCCAAGTCCAGGGGAGGCCCAGGTGGCGACCAGTCACCACATCCATGTGCGGACCAGCTAATGTCCAGATTCACCAGGCCCAAGAGAAGTCAAAGGGGAGACCAGAGTCACCAGATCCAGGTGAAGCCCAGGTGGGGACCAGAGTCACTAGGTCCAGATGAGGTCAAGGGGGGACCAGAGATATCAGGTACAAGTGAGGCCCCGGTTGGGATCAGAGGCAACAGGTCCATGTGAGATCGGCTTAGGGACCATGGTCAACAGGTCTACTTGAGGCCCAGGTGTGGAACACAGTAAGCAGGTCCAGGTGATTCCCTGGTGGTGACAAGTGTCACCACGTCCTGGTTTGGCCCAGGTGGGGACCAGAATCACCAGGTACAGTGGAGGCCCTTGAAAGAACCAGAGTCAACAGTTCGAGGTCAGGCGCAGGTGGCAACCAGGGTCAGCAGGTCCAAGTCAGGCCAAAGTGGGGTTCACAGTCACTAGGACACGTGAGACCCAGAGGGGGACCAGAGTGACCTGGTCCAGGTGAGGTCCAGTTGTGGAACACAGTCACCGGGTCCCAATTTTGCCCAGTTGAGGACCATGGTCAACAGGGCCAGGTGAGGCCCAGATGGGGACCGGAGTCCCCAAATCCAGGTGAATCCCAGGTGGGTACCACAGTCACCAGATCCAGGGTAGTCTTAGGTGCAGACCAGAATCACCAGGTCCAGGTGAGGTTCAGGTGAAACCAAAGTCACCAGGACCCGGTGAGGCCCTGGTGGGGATCAGAGTCACTAGGTACATGAGAAGCTAGAAACACTGCAGCCACCAGGTCCACATGATGTCCATGTGGGAACGACAATCACCAGTTACAGGTGAGGACCAGGTGGGGATCCGACTCAACATGTCCAGGTGAGTCCCAGGTGGGAACCAGTGTCACCATGTCGATGTGTGGCCCATGTGAAGAGCAGAGTTAATAGGTCCGGCTTGGTCACTGATAGTGAACAGGGTAACCATATCCTGATGCTACCCAGGTGGGTACCAGAGACACCAGGTCTCGGGGAGGCCCAGGTGGGACCAGAGACATGAGGTCCAGGTGAGGTCCTGATGGGAACCACAGTCACCAGGTCAGTTGACGTCATGCTTTGTATCAGTGTCACCAGATAAAAGTGAGGCTCAGGTGGTGCCAGAGTCACCTGGTACAGACGAGGCCAAAGACAGGACGAGAGTTACCAGGATCAGGTCAGTCCCAGTGAGGAATAGAGTAACCATGTCCCGATGATGCCCAGGTAGAACCAGAGTCACCAGGTCCAGATGAGGCGCAGGTGTGGAGCACGTTCACTAGGTCCCGGTGAGGGCCAGTTGAGGAACAGAGTCACCAGGTCTATTTGAGGCCTAGAGGGGTACCAGATTCACCTGGTCTAGGTGACATCCAGATGAGGACCAGAGTCACCATGTCAGGGTGAGGCCCAGAGGGGATCCAGAGTCATCATGTCCAGGTAGGGCTCAGGTGTGGAAGAGAGTATCCAGGTCACAATGGACACAGGTGAGGACCAGATTCAGCAGATCTGGGTGAGGCCCAGTTTGGATCAGAGTCACCAGTTCCAGGTGAGCCCAAGAAGGAATCCACAGCAATCAGGACCAGGTGGGCAACAAATTCACCAGGACTGGGTGAGCCCAGATGGGGACCAGATTCACCAGGTCCAGGTGACTTCCAGGTGGTGACCAGACTAACCAGTTCCGGGTGAGGACCAGGTAAGGATAAGATTCAACGGGTCCACGTGAGGCCCACGTGGGGACCTGTGTCACCAGGTATGGGTGAGGCCCAGGTGGCAACACCACTCCCCAGGTCCAGGTGAGTCCAACATGCAGGCCATGCAGAGGAAACATGTCACGATGATGCCCTGGTTGGGACCAGAGTTACCAGATAAAGGTGAGGCCAACCTGCAGGCCATGCAGTGGAACCATGTCCCGATAATGCCCAGGTAGGGACCAGAGTCACCAGGTCCAAATGAGGCCCAGATGGAGCATATTCACTAGGTCCAGGTGAGGCCCAGTTGAGGACCAGAGTTTCCAGATCTGGTTGAGGCCTAGAGGGGTACCAGAATCACCTGGTCCAGGTGACATCCAGACGGGGACCAGAGTCACCAGGTCAGGGTGAGACCCAGAGATTTTCAAGAGTCATCATGTCCAGGTGAGGCTCAGGTGTGGAACAGAGTCACCAGGTACCAACGATGCCCAGGTGAGGACCAGAGTCACCAGGTCTGCGTGATGCACAGATAGAATCAGAGTCACTAGTTCCAGGTGAGGCCAAGAAAGAGTCTACAGCAATCAGGTCCAGGTGGTGAACAAATCACCAGGACTGGGTGAGACCCAGATGGGGACCAGATTCACCAGGTCCAGGTGATTCCCAGGTGGTGAACAGAGTCCCCGGGTCCGGGAAGGACCAGGAAAGGACCAGATTCACCAGGTCCAAGAGGCCCACGTGGGGACCTGAGACACCAGGTATGGGTGAGGCCCAGGAGGCAACCCCAATCACCAGGTCCAGGTGAGGCCAACCGGCAGGCCAGAGTCTCCAGATCCAGGTGAGGTCCTAGTGGGGATGGGAGTCACCAGGTAAATGTGAGTCTACAAGAACACCACGGTCACCAGGTACTGGTGCGGTTCATGTGGGAACGAGAGTCACCAGGTCCAGGTGAGACCCAGGTGGGGACCACAGTCACCAGGTCCAGATTGAGGCCTAGGTGGGGGGACCAGAGTCATCAGGACCAGTTGAGAACAAAGTGCGGAGCAAAGTTATCATGTCCAGGTGAGGCCCAGGTGGGGAACAGAGTAACCATGTCCCATTGATGCCAGGTGGGTAAAGAGTCACAAGGTCCAGAAGTGGCCTAACTGAGGAGTAGATTCACCAGGTCCTGTTGAGGCCCAGCTGAGGACAAGTGTCGCCAGCTCCGGGTGAGTCCTAGAGGGGGATCAGAGACACCCGGTCCTCGTGATATCCAGGTGGGGACCAGAGTCACCACGTCAGGGTGAGGCCCAGAGGGGGACGAGAATCACTAGGTCCAGGTGAGGCCCCGATGTGGAACTGAAAAACCAGGTCCCATGATGCCCATATGAAGACCTGAGTCACCAGGTCCAAATGAGGTCCCAGTGGGAAAGAGTCAACTCGTCCAGGTGAGGCCCAGGTGAGACCACAGTCACCAGGTCCAGATGAGGCCCAGGAATATAAGAGAGTATCCAGGTCCCAATGATGCCCATGTAACGACCAGAGTCAACAAGTCCAGGAGAGGCCCAATATGGATCAGAGTCATTGTGTTCCAGTTGAGGCCAGATGGAGACCACAGGAACCAGGTCCAGGAGAGCCCCATATGGGAACCAGAGCAACCAGATCCAGGTGAGGTCCAGGTGGGACCACAGTCACAAGGTCCAGGTGAGGCGCAGGTGGCAACAGGATTCACCAAGTCCAAGTGAGGCCCAGGTGGCGACCAGTCACCAGATCCAGGTGCGGACGAGCTATGACCAGGTTCACCAGGCCAAAGTGAAGCCCAATGGGTGACCAGAGTCACCAGGTAAGGGTGAGGCCCAGAGGCGGAACCAGAGTAACCAGTTTAGTTTGGGGCCCGGATTGGGACCAGAGGTCCCTGGTCAAAGTGTGGCCCAGATGTGGAATAGAGTATCCAGGTCGCAATGATGCCTAGGTGAGAACCAGAGTCACTGGGGCCATGCAGGCCCAGATGGGGAAGAGAATCACTAGGTCCTGGTGAGGCAGAGAATAAGACCACAGTCAGCAATAACAGGTGAGCCCATTGTGGGTACCAGAGCCACTCTATCCAGCTGAGTCCCAGGTCCATGTGAGGCCCACGTGAGGAGCAGATTCATCAGGTCGAATTGAGGCATAGCTGGGGACAAGAGTCACCAGGTCTGGGTGCGGCCTAGATGGGGCAAGATTCAGCAGTTCTGAGTTAGGTCAAAGTGGGGAAGAGAGACACCAGGTCCAGGTGAGGCCAAACGGAGGACCAGAGTCACCAGATCCAGGTGAGGTCCATGTTGGAAAGAGAGTCACCAGGTCCAAGAGAGGTCCAGGTGGGGACCAGAGTCACCAGATCCAGGTGAAGGGCCTGAGTTACCAGGTACAAGTGAGGCCCCGGTGGGGATCAGAGGCAACAGGTCCATGTGAGGTCAGCTTGTAGACTATGGTCAACAGGTCTACTTGAGGCCCTGGTGTGGAACACCGTAAACAGGTCCAGGTGAGTCCCTGGTTGTGACAAGTGTCACCACGTCCAGATGAGGCCCAGTTGGGGACCAGGTTCACCAGGTCCAGGGGAGGCCCTTGAAAGAACCAGAGTGAACAGTTCGAGGTCAGGCGCAGGTTTCAACCAGGGTCAGCAGTTCCAAGTCAGGCCAAAGTGGGTTCACAGCCACTAGGGCATGGTGAGACCCAGAGGGGGACCAGAGTCACCTGGTCCAGGTGAGGTCCAGTTGTGGAACACACTCACCGGGTCCCAATTTTACCCACTTGAGGACCATGGTCAACAGGGCCAGGTGAGACCCAGATGGGGATCGGCGTCCCCAAATCCAGGTGAAGCCAAGATGGGGACCACAGTCACCAGATCCAGGGTAGTCTCAGGTGCTGACCAGAATCACCAGGTTCAGGTGAGGTGCAGGTGGCAACCACACTCACCAGGTCCCGATGAGGCCCTGGTGGGACCACTGTCACAAGGTACATGAGAAGCTAGAAACACTGCAGCCACCAGGTCCACATGATGTCCATGTGGGGACGAGAATCACCAGTTATAGGTGAGGACCATGTGGGGATCCGACTCACCATGTCCAGGTGAGATCCAGGTGGGACCAGTGTCACCATGTCCAGGAGTGGCCCGGGTGAAGACCAGAGTTGATAGGTCCGGCTGGGTCACTGTTAGTGTACAATATAACCATATCCTGATGCTACCCAGGTGGGTACCAGAGACACCAGTACTTGGTGAGCCCCAGGTGGGACCAGAGACTTGAGGTCCAGGTGAGGTCCCGATGGGAACCACAGTCACCAGGTCAGGTGAGACCATGCTTAGGATCAGAGTCACCAGTTACAGGTGAGGCCCAGGTGGAGCCAGAGTCACCATGTCCAGATGAGGCGAAGTTGGGGAGCATATTCACTACGTCCCGTTGAGGCCCAGTAGAGGACCAGAGACACCAGGTCTAGTTGAGGCCTAGAGGGGTACCAGATTCACCTGGTCTAGGTGCCGTCCAGATGGGGACCAGATTCACCATGTCAGGGAGAGGACCAGAGGGGATCCAGAGTCATCATGTCCAGGTGAGTCTCAGGTTTGGAACAGAGTATCCAGGTCATAATGATCCACAGGTGAGGACCAGAGTCCACAGATCTGGGTGAGGCCGAGTTAGGATCAGAGTCAACAGTTCCAGGTGAGGCTAAGAAGGAGTCCACAGCAATCAGGGCCAGGTGGGGAAAAAAGTCACCAGGACAGGGTGAGGCCCAGATGGGGACACAGATTCACCAGGTCCAGGTGATTCCCAGGTGGTGACCAGAGTTACCAGATTCACCAGGTCCAGGTGATCCCCAGGTGGTGAGCAGAATTACCAGCTACACCAGGTCCAAGTGAGGCCCACGTAGGGGTCTGTGTAACCAGGTATGTGTGATGCCCAAGACGCAACCACACTCACCAGTTCCAGGTGTGGCCTACCTGCAGGCCATGCAAAGCAACCGGGTCCCGATAATGCCAAGGTAGGGACCAGAGTTACCAGGTCCAGGTGAGGCCAACCTGCAGGCCATGCAGTAGAAATAGGTCCCCATGATGCCCTGGTAGGTACCAGAGAAACCAGGTCCAAATGAGGCCAAGATGGAGCATATTCACTAGGACCAACCGAGGCCCAGTTGAGGACAAGAGAAACCAGATCTGGTTGAGGACTAGAGGGGTACCAGAATCCCCTGGTCCAGGTGACATCCAGATGGGGACCAGAGTCACCAGGTCAGGGTGAGGCCCAGAGTGGTTCCAGAGTCATCATGTCCAGGTGAGGCTCAGGTGTGGAACAGAGTCACCAGGTACCAATGATGCCCGGGTGAGGACCAGAGTCACCAGGCCTGAGTCACGCGCAGAGAGGATAAGAGTCACCAGTTCCAGGTGAGGCCAAGAAAGAGTCCAAAGCAATCAGGTCCAGGTGTGGAACAAAGTCACCAAGACTGGGTGAGGCCCAGATGGAGAAGAGATTCACCAGGTCCAGGTGAGGCCCAGGTGGTGACCAGAGTCCCTGGGTCTGGGAGAGGACCATGTAAGGACCAGATTCACCAGGTCAAAGAGGACCACGTGTGTTCCTGAGTCACCAGGTATGGGTGAACCTCAGGTGGCAACCCCACTCACCAGGTCCAGATGAGGCCAACCGACAGGCCACAGTCAGCAGAACCAGGTGAGGCCCTAGTGGGGACCGGTGTCACCAGGTAAATGTGAGTCTACAAGAACACCACAGTCACCAGGTCCAGGTGTGGTTCATGTGGGAACGAGAGTCACCAGATTCAGGTGAGACCCAGGTGGGGACCACAGTCACCAGGTCCAGATTGAGGCCTAGGTGGGGGACCAGAGTCATCAGGACCAGTTGAGGCCAAAGTGTGGATAAAAGTTATCATGTTCATGTGAGGCCAAGGTGGGGAACAGAGTAACCATGTCCCATTGATGCCAGATGGGAAAAGAGTCACAAGGTCCAGACGAGGCCTAAGTGAGGAGTAGATTCACCAGGTCCTGTTGAGGACCAGCTGAGGACCAGTGTCCCCAGCTCCGGGTGAGTCCCAGAGGGGGACCAGAGTCACCCGGTTCTGGTGATATCCAGGTGGGGACCGGAGTCACCACGTCAGGGTGAGGCCCAGAGGGGGACAAGAATCACTAGGTCCAGGGGAGGCCCCGATGTGGAACTGAGAAACCAGGTCCCATGATGCCCATATGAGGACCTGAGTCACCAGGTCCAGGTGAGGTCCCTGTGGGAACCAGTCACCTCGTCCAGGTGAGGTCCAGGTGGGACCACAGTCGCAAGGTCCAGGTGAGGCGCAGGTGGCAACAAGATTCACCAAGTCCAGGTGAGGCCAAGGTGGCGACCAGTCACCAGATCCAGGTGCGGAACACATAAGGACCAGATTCTCCAGGCCCAAGTGAAGCCCAACGGGTGACCAGAGTCACCAGGTCAGGGTGAGGGCCAGAGGGGGAACCAGAGTAACCAGTTTAGTTTGAGGCCCAGAATGGGACCAGAGGTCCCTGGTCAAAGTGAGGCCCAGGTGTGGAATAGAGTATCCAGGTCCCAGTGACGCCTGGGTGAGGACCAGAGTCACTAGGGCCATGCAGGCCCAGATGGGGAACAGAATCACTAGGTCCTAGTGAGGCATAGAATAAGACCACATTCAGCAGTATCAGGTGAGCCCCTTGTGGGAACCATAGCCACTCTATCCAGCTGAGTCCCAGGACCATGTGAGGCCCACGTGAGGACCAGATTCATCAGGTCGTGTTCAGGCATAGCTGGGGACAAGAGTCACCAGGTCTGGGTGCGGCCTAGGTGGGGCAAGATTCAGCAGTTCTGAGTTAGGTCCAAGTGGGGACGAGAGACACCAGGTCCAGGTGAGGCCAAACTGAGGACCAGAGTCACCAGATCCAGGTGAGGTCCATGTTGGAAAGAGAGTCACGAGGTCCAGGAGAGGTCCAGGTGGAGTCCAGAGTCACGAGATCCAGGTGAAGTCCAGGTGGGGACCAGAGTCACCAGATCCATGTGAAGCCCAGATGGGGACCAGAGTCACTAGGTCCAGATGAGGCCCAGGTGAGGACTAGAGTTACCAGGTACACGTGAGGACCCGGTGGGGATCAGAGTCAACAGGTCCATGTGAGGCCGGCTTGGGGACCATGGTCAACAGGTCTACTTGAGGCCCAGGTGTGGAACACAGTAAGCAGGTCCAGGTGACTACCCATTGGTGACAGGAGTCACCACGTCCAGGTGTGGCCCAGGTCCGACCAGGATCACCAGGTCCAGGGAAGGCCCTTGAAAGAACCAGAGTCAACAGTTCGAGGTCAGGCGCAGGTGGCAACCAGGGTCAGCAGGTCGAAGCCAGGCCAAAGTGGGGTTCACAGTCACAAGGGCACGGTGAGACCCAGAGGGGGACCAGAGTCACCTGGTCCAGGTGAGGTCCAGTTGTGGAACACAGTCACAGGGTCCCAATTTTGCCCAGTTGAGGACCATGGTCAACAGGGCCAGGTGAGGCCCAGATGGGGACCGGAGTCCCCAAATCCAGGTGAAGCCCAGGAGAGAACCACAGTCACCAGATTCAGGGTAGTCTCAGGTGCAGACCAGAATCACCAGGTCCAGGTGAGGTGCAGGTGGCAACCACACTCACCACGTCCCGGTGAAGCCCTGGTGGGGACCAGAGTCACGAGGTACATGAGAAGCTAGAAACACTGCAGCCACCAGGTCCACGTGATGTCCATGCTGGAATGAGAATCACCAGTTACACGTGAGGACCAGGTGGGGATCCGACTCACCATGTCCAGGTGAGACCCAGGTTCGAACCAGTGTCACCATGTCCAGGTGTGGCCCAGGTGAAGTCCAGAGTTAATAGGTCTGGCTGGGTCACTATTAGTGAACAGTGTAACCATATCCTGATGCTACCTAGGTGGGTACCAGAGACACCAGGTCCTGGTGAGGCCCAGGTGTAACCGGAGACATGAGGTCCAGGTGAGGTCCCGATGGGAACCACAGTCACCTGGTCAGGTGAGGCCATGCTTAGGATCAGAGTCACCAGGTACAGGTGAGGCCCAGGTGGAGCCAGAGTCTCCTGGTACAGAAGAGGCCAAAGTCAGGACCAGAGTTACCAGGATCAGGTCAGTCCCAGTGGGTAATACAGTAACCATGTCCCAATGATGCCCAGGTAGAACCAGAGTCACCAGGTCCATCGAGGCGCAGGTGGGGAGATTATTCACTAGGTCCAGGTGAGGCCCAGATGAGGACCAGAGTCACCAGGTCTATTTGACGCCTAGAGGCGTACCACATTCACCTGGTCTAGGGGACATCCAGATGGGGACCAGAGTCACCATGTCAGGGTGAGGCCCAGAGGGCATCCAGAGTCATCATGTCCAGGTCAGGTTCAGGTGTGGAACAGAGTATCCAGGTCATAATGGTCCACAGGTGAGGACCAGAGTCACCATATCTGGGTGAGGCCCAGTTAGAAGCAGAGTCACAAGTTCCAGGTGAGGCCAAGAATTAGTCCACAGCAATCAGGTCCAGGTGGGGAACAAAGTCACCAGGACTGGGTGAGGCCCAGATGGGGACCAGATTCACCAGGTCCAGGTGATTCCCAGGTGGTGACAAGGGTTACCAGTTCCGGGTGAGGACCAGGTAAGGACCAGATTCACCAGGTCCAAGTTAGGCCCACGTGGGACCTGTGTCACCAGGTATGGGTGAGGCCCAGGTGGCAAGCCCACTCTCCAGGTCCAGGTGAGGCCAATCTGCAGGTCATGCAGAGGAACCGTGTCCCGATGATGCCCAGGTAGGGACCAGAGGTACGAGGTCCAGGTGACGCCAACCTGCAGGCCATGCAGAGGAACCGTGTCCCGATGATGCCCAGGTAGGGACCAGAGTTACCAGGTCAAGAAGAGGCCAACCTGCAGACCATTATGTGGAACCATGTCCCGATGTTACCCACGTAGGGACCAGAGTCACCAGGTCCAAATGAGGCCCAGATAGAGCATATTCACTAGGTCCAGGTGAGGCCCAGTTGAGGACCAGAGTCACCAGATCTGGTTGAGGCCCAGAGGGGTACCAGATTCACCTGGTCTAGGTGACATCCAGATGGGGACCAGAGTAACCATGTCAGGGTGAGGCCCAGAGAGGATCCAGAGTCATCATGTCCAGGTGAGGCTCAGGTGTGGAACAGAGTATCCAGGTCATAATTGTCCACAGGTGAGGACCAGAGTCACCAGATCTTGGAAAGACCCAGTTAGGATCAGAGTTACCACTTCCAGGTGAGGCCAATAAGATGTCCACAGCAATCAGGTCCAGGTGGGGAACAAAGTCAGGTCTAGGTGATGCCCAGGTGGTGACCAGATTTACCAGTTCCGGGTGAGGACTAGGTAAGGACCAAATTCACCAGGTCCAAGTGAGGCCAACTTGGGGACCTCTGTCACCAGGCATGGGTAAGACCCAGGTGGGAACTCCACTCACCAGGTCAAGATGAGGCCAACCTGCAGGCCAAGCAGAGGAACCGTGTCCCGATGAAACCCAGGTAGGGATCAGAGTTACCAGGTCCAGGTGAGGCAAACCAGCAGGCCATGCAGTGGAACCATTTCCAGATGATGCCCAGTGAGTGACCAGAGTCTCCAGGTCCAAATGAGGCCCAGATGGAGCATATTCACTAGGTCCAGGTGAGGCCCATTTGAGGACAAAAGTCACCAGATCTGGTTGAGGCCTAGAGGGGTACCAGAATCACCTGGTCCAGGTGACATCCAGATGGGGACCAGAGTCATCAATGTCAGGGTGAGGCCCTCAGAAGTTCCAGAGTCATCATGTCCAGGGGAGGCTCAGGTGTGAAACAGAGTAATCAGGTACCAATGATGTCTAAGTGAGGACGAGAGTCACCAGGTCTGGGTGACACACAGATAGGATCAGAGACACCAGTTCCAAGTGAGGCCAAGAAAGAGTCCACAGCAATCAGGTCCAAGTGGGGAACAAAGTCACCAGGACTGGGTGAGGCACAGATGGGGACCAGATTCACCAGGCCCAGGTGAGGCCAAGGTGGTGACCAGAGTCCCCGGGTCTGGGAGAAGACCAGGTAAGGGCCAGATTCACCAGATCCAATAGGCCCACGTGGGGACGTGGTCACCAGGTATGTGTGAGGCCCAGGTGGGAACCCCACTAACCAGGTCCAGGTGAGGCCACCATGCAGGCCCGAGTCACCAGAACAGGTGAGGCCCCAGTAGGACCGGAGTCACCAGGTAAATGTGAGTCTACAAGAACACCACAGTCACCAGGTCTAGGTGTGTTTCATGTGGGAACGAGAGTCACCAGGTCCAGCTGAGACCCAGGTGGGGACCACAGTCACCAGTTCCAAATTGAGGCCTAGGTGGGGGGACCAGATTCATCAGGAGCAGTTGAGGCCAAAGTGTGGAGCAAAGTTCTCATGTCCAGTAGAGACATAGGTGGGGAACAGAGTAAGCATGTCCCATTGATGCCAGTTGGGAAAAGAGTCACAAGGTCCGGACGAGGCCTAAGTGAGGAGGAGATTCACCAGGTCCTGTTGAGGCCCATTTGAGGACCAGTGTCCCCAGCTGTGGGTGAGTCCCAGAGGGGGACCAGAGTCACCCGGTTCTGGTGATATCCAGGTGGGGACCAGAGTCACCACGTCAGGGTGAGGCCCAGAGAGAGACGAGAATCCCTAGTCCAGGTGAGGCCCCAATGTGGACCTGAGAAACCAGTTCCCATGATGCCCATATGAGGACCTGAGACACCAGGTCCAGGTGAGGTCCCTGGGGAACAAGTTACCTCGTCCAGGTGAGGCCCAGGTGGGACCACACTCACCAGGTCCAGGTGAGGCCAAGTTATATAAGAGAGTATCCAGGTCCCAATGATGCCCAGGTAAGGACCAGAGTCCACAGGTCCAGGAGAGGCCCAAATATGGATCAGAGTCATTGTGTTCTAGGTGAGGCCAGAAGGAGACCACAGGAACCAGGATCAGGAGAGCGCCATATGGGAACCAGAGCCACCAGATCCAGGTGAGGTCCAGGTGGGACCACAGTCACAAGGACCAGGTGAGGCGCAGGTGGCAACAGGATTCACCAAGTCCAGGTGAGGCCCAGGTGGCGACATGTCACCAGATCCAGGTGTGGACCAGCTAAGGACCAGATTCACCAGGCCCAAGTGAAGCCCAAGGGGTGACCAGAGTCACCAGGTAAGGGTGAGGCCCAGAGGATAACCAGAGTAACCAGTTTAGTTTGAGGACCAGAATGGGACCAGAGGTCCCTGGTCAGAGTGACGCCCTGGTGTGGAATAGATTATCCAGATCCCAATGATGCCTGGGTGAGGACCAGAGTCACTAGGGTCATGCAGGCGCAGATGGGGAACAGAATCACTATTTCCTGGTTAGGCATAGAATAAGACCAGAGTCACCAGAATCAGGTGAGCCCCTTGTGGGAACCAGAGCCACTCAATCCAGCTGAGTCCCACATCCATCTGAGGCCCACGTGAGGACAAGATTCATCAGGTCGAATTGAGGCATAGCTGGGGACAAGAGTCACCAGGTCTGGGTGCGGCCTAGGTGGGGCATGATTCAGCAGTTCTGAGTTAGGTCAAAGTGGGGATGAGAGACACCAGGTCCAGGAGAGGCGAATCTGAGGACCAGATGCACCAGATCCAGGTGAGGTCCATGTTGGAAAGAGAGTCACCAGGTCCAGGAGAGGACCAGGTGGGACCAGAGTCACCAGAATGAGGTGAAGCCCAGGTGGGGACCAGAGTCCGTAGGTCCAGATGAGGCCCTGGTTAGGACCAGAGATACCCGGTACACGTGAGGCCCCGGTGGGGATCAGAAGCAACAGGTCCATGTGAGGCCGGCTTGGAGACCATGGTCAACAAGTCTACTTGTGGCCCAGATGTGGAACAAGGTAAGCAGGTCCAGGTGAGTCCCCGGTGGTGACAAGAGTCACCACGTCCAGGTGAGTCCCAGGTGGGGACCAGGATCACCAGGTACAGGGTAAGCCCTTGAACGAACCAGAGTCAACAGTTCGAGGTCTGGCGCAGGTGGCAACCAGCGTCAGCATTTCCAAGTCAGGCCAAAGTTGGATTCACAGTCACTAGGGCACGGTGAGACCCAGAGGGGGACCAGAGTCTCATGGTGCAGGTGAGGTCCAGTTGTGGAACACAGTCACCGGGTCCCAATTGTGCCCAGTTGAGGACCATGGTCATCAGGGCCAGGTGAGGCCCAGATGGGGACCGGAGTCCCCAAATCCAGGTGAAGCCCAGGTGGGGACCACAGTCACCACATCCAGGGTAGTCTCAGGGGCAGACAAGAATCAGCAAAGTCCAGGTGAGGTGCAGGTTGCAACCACACTCAACAGGTCCCGCTGAGGCCCTGGTGGGGACCAAGCCACGAGGTGCATGAGAAGATAGAAACACTGCAGCCACCAGGTCCACATGATGTCCATGTGGGAACGAGAATCACCAGTTACATTGAGGCACAGTTGGGGATCAGACTCACCATATCCAGGTGAGACCTAGGTGGGAACCAGTGTCACCATGTCCAGGTGTTCCCCAGGTGAAGACCACAGTTAATAGGTCCGGGTGGGTCACTGTTAGTGAACAGTGTAACCATATCCTGATGCTACCCAGGTGGGGACCAGAGACACGAGGGCCTGGTGAAGCCCAGGTGGGACAAGAGACATGAGGTCCAGGTGAGGTCCCGATGGGAACCACAGTACCAGATCAGGTGAGGCCATGCTTAGGTCAGAGTCACCAGTTACAGGTGAGGCCCAGGTTGAGCCAGAGTCACCTGGTACAGAAGAGGTCAAAGTTAGGACTAGAGTTACCAGGATCAGGTCAGTCCCAGTGGGGAATAAAGTAACCATGTCCCGATGATGCCCAGGTAGAACCAGAGTCACCAGGTCCAGATGAGGCGCAGGTGGGGAGCATGTTCACTAGGTCCCGTTGAGGCCCAGTTGAGGACCAGAGTCACCAGGTCTAGTTGAGGCATAGAGGGGTACCAGATTCACCTGGTATTGGTGATATCCAGATGGGGACCAGAGTCACAATGTCAGGCTGAGGCCCAGAGGGGATCCAGAGTCATCATGACCAGGTGAGGCTCAGGTGTGGAACAGAGTATCCAGGTCATAATGGTCCACAGGTGAGGACCAGAGTCACCAGATCTGAGTGAGGCCAGTTAGGATCAGAGGCACCAGTTCCAGGTGAGGTCAATAAGGATTTCACAGCAATCAGGTCCAGGTGGGGAACAAAGTCACCAGGACTGGGTGAGGCCCAGATGGGGACCAGATTCACAAGGTCCAGGAGATTCCCTGATGATGACCAGAGTTACCAGTTCCGGGTGAGGACCAAGTAAGGACCATATTCACCAGGTCCAAGTGAGGCCCACGTGGGGACCTGTGTCACCAGGTATGGGTGAGGCACAGGTGGCAACCCCACTCACCAGGTCCAGGTGAGGCCAACCTGCAGGCCATGCAGAGGAACGGTGTCACGATGATGCCCAGGTTGGGACCAGATTTACCAGGTCCAGGTGAGGCCAACCTGCAGGCCATGCAGTGGAACCATGTCCCGATGATGCCCAGGTAGGCACCAGACTTACCAGGTCCAGGTGAGGCCCAGATAGAGCATATTCACTAGGTCCAGGTGAGGCCCAGTTCAGGACCAGAGGCACCAGATCTCGTTGAGGACTAGAGGGGTACCAGAATCACCTGGTCCAAGTGGCATCCAGATGGAGACCAGAGTCAGCAGGTTAGGGTGAGGCCCAGAGTGGTTCCATAGTCATCGTGTCCAGGTGAGGCTCAGGTGTGGAACAGAGTCACCAGGTACCAATCATGTCCAGGTGAGGACCAGAGTCACCACGTCTGGGTGACGCGCAGATAGGATCAGAGTACCAGTTCCAGGTGAGGCCAAGAAAGAGTCCACAGCAATCAGGTCCAGGTGGGGAAAAATGTCACCAGGACTGGATGACGCCCAGATGGGGACCAGAAACACCAGGCCCAGGTGATTCCCAGGTGGTGACCAGAGTTACGAGTTCCGGGTGAGAACAAGGTAAGAACCAGATTCACTCGGTCCAAGAGAGGCCCACGTGTGGACCTGTGTCACCAGGCATGGGTGAGGCACAGGTGACAACCCCACTCACCAGGTCCATGTGATGCCAACCTGCAGGCCATGCAGAGGAACCATGTCCCGATGATGCCCAGGTAGGGACTAGAGTTACCAGGTCCAGGTGAGGCCAACCTGCAGGCATGTGTGGAACCATGTCCCGATGATGACCAGGTAGGGACCAGAGTTACAAGATCCAGGTGAGGCAAACCTGCAGGCCATGCAGTGGAACCATATCCCTATGATGCTCAGGGAGGGACCAGAGTCACCAGGTCCAAATGAGGCCAAGATGGATCATATTCACTAGGTCCAGGTGAGGCCCAGTTGAGGACTAGAGTCACCATATCTGGTTGAGGCCTAGAGGGGTACCAGAATCCCCTGGTCAAGGTGACATCCAGATGGGGACTAGAGTCACCAGGTCAGGGTGAGGCCCAGAGAGGTTCCAGAGTCATCATGTCCAGGTGAGGCTCAGGTGTGGAACAGAGTCACCATGTACCAATGATGCCCAGGTGAGGACCAGAGTCACCAGGTCTGGGTGACGAGCAGATAGGATCAGAGTCCCCAGTTCCAGGTGAGGCCAAGAAAGAGTCCACAGCAATTAGGTCCCGGTGGGGAACAAAGCCACCAGGACTGGGTGAGGCCCAGATGGGGACCAGATTTACCAGGCCCAGGTGAGGCCCAGGTGGTGACCAGAGTCCCCAGGTCTGGGAGAGGACCAGGTAAGGACCAGATTCACCAGATCCAAGAGGCCCTTGTGGGGACAGAGTCACCAGGTATGGGTGAGGTCCTGGTGGCAACCCCACTCACCAGGTCCAGGTGAGGCCAGCCCGCAGGCCAAAGTCACCAGATCCACGTGAGGCCCTAGTGGGGACCGGAGTCACCAGGTAAATATTAGTCTACAAAAACACCACAGTCACCAGGTCCAGGTGTGGTTCATGTGGGAACGAGAGTCACCAGGTCCAGGTGAGACCCAGGTGGGGACCACAGTCACCAGGTCCAGATTGAGGCCTAGGTGGGGGGACCAGAGTCATCAGGACCAGTTGAGGCCAAAGTGCGGAGCAAAGTTATCATGTCCAGGTGAGGCCCAGGTGGGGAACAGAGTAACCATGTCCCATTGATGTCAGGTGGGAAAAGAGTCACAAGGTCCAGACGAGGCCTTAGTGAGTAGATTCACCAGGTCCTGTTTACGCCCTGTTGAGGACCAGGGTCCCCAGCTCCGCGTGAGTCCCAGAGGGGGACCAGCGTCACCCGCTTCTATTGATATCCAGGTGGGGATCAGAGTCAGCACGTCAGAGTGACACCCAGAGTCGGACGAGAATCACTATGTCCAGGTGAGGCCCCGATGTGGAACTGAGAAACCAGGTCGATAGATGCCCATATGAGGACCTGAGTCACCAGGTCCAGGTGAGGTCCCTGTGGGAACCAGTCACCTCGTCAAGGTGAGGCCCAGGTGGGACCACACTCACCAGGTCCAGGTGAGGCCAAGTTATATAAGAGAGTATCCAGGTCCCAATGATGCCCAGGTAAGGACCAGAGTCAACAGGTCCAGAAGAGGCCCAAATATGGATCAGAGTCATTGTGTTCCAAGTTAGGCCAGATGTAGACCACAGGAACCAGGTCCAGGAGTGCCCCTTATGGGACCCATAGCCGCCATATCCAGGTGAGGTCCAGGTGGGACCACAGTCACAAGGTCCAGGTGAGGCGCAGGTGGCAACAGGATTCACCAAGTCCAGGTGAGGCCCAGGTGGCAACCAGACACCAGAACTAGGTGAGGACCAGCTAAGGACTAGATTCACCAGGCCCAAGTGAAGCCCAAGGGGTGACCAGAGTCACCAGGTAAGGGTGAGTCCCAGAGGGGGAACCAGAGTAAACAGTTTAGTTTGAGGCCCAGAATGCGACCAGAGGTCCCTGGTCAAAGTGAGGACCAGGTGTGGAATAGAGTATCCAGGTCCCAATGATGCCTAGGTGAGGACCAGAGTCACTGGGGCCATGCAGGCCCAGATGGGGAACAGAATCACTAGGTCCTGCTGAGGCATAGAAAAAGACCCCAGTCACCAGTATCAGGTGAGCCCTTTGTGGGAACCAGAGCCACTCTATCCAGCTGAGTCCCAGGTCCATGTAAGGCCCAAGTGAGGACCAGATTCATCAGGTCGATGAGGCATAGCTGGGGACAAGAGTCACCATGTCTGGGTGCGGCCTAGGTGGGGCAAGATTCAGCAGTTCTGAGTTAGGTCAAAGTGGGGACGACAGACACCAGTTCCAGGTGAGGCCAAACTGAGGACCAGAGTCACCAGATCTAGGTGAGGTCCATGTTGGAAAGAGAGTCACCAGGTCCAGGAGAGGTCCAGGTGGGGACCAGAGTCACCAGATCCAGGTGAATTCCAGGTGGGGACCAGAGTCACCAGATCGAGTTGAAGCCCAGGTGGGGACCAGAGTCACTAGGTGCAGATGAGGCCCAGGTGAGGACCAGAGTTACCAGGTACACGTGAGGCGCTGGTAGGTATCAGAGGCAACAGGTCCATGTGAGGCAGGCTTGGGGACCATGGTCAAGAGTTCTACTTGAGGCCCAGTGTGGAACACTGTAACCAGGTCCAAGTGAGTCCCCGGTGGTGAAAAGAGTCACCAGGTCCAGGTGAGGCGCAGGTGGGAACCAGGATCACCAGGTCAAGTTGAGGCCTAGAGGGGTACCAGAATCACCTGGTCCAGGTCACATCCAGATGGGGACCAGAGTCACCATGTCAGGCTGAGGCCCAGAGCGGATCCAGAGTCATCATGTCCAGGTGAGGCTCAGGTGTGGAACAGAGTATACAGGTTATAATGGTCCACAGGTGAGGACCAGAGTGACCAGAACTGGGTGACGCGCAGATAGGATCAGAGTCACCAGTTCCAGGTGAGGCCAAGAAAGAGTCCACAGCAATCATGTCCAGGTGGGGAACAAAGTCACCAGGACTGGGTGAGGACTAGATGGGTACCAGATTCACCAGGTCCAGGTGAGGCCCAAGTGGTGACCAGAGTTACCAGTTCCGGGAAGGACCAGGTAAGGACCAGATTCACCAGGTCCAAGAGGCCCACCTGGGGACCTGAGTCACCAGGTATGGAGTGGCAGCCCACTCACCATGTCCAGGTGGGGCCATCCTGCAGGCCAGAGTCACCAGATCCAGTTGAGGCCCTAGTGGGGACCGGAGTCACCAGGTAAATGTGAGTCTACAAGAACACCACAGTCACCAGGTCCAGGTGTGGGTCATGAGGGAACGAGAGTCACTAGGTCCAGGTGAGACCCAGGTGGCGACAGTCACCATGTCCAGATTGAGGCCTAGGTGGGGGGAACAGTGTCATCAGGACCAGTTGAGGCCAAAGTGTGGAGCCAAGGTATCATGTCCAGGTGAGGCCCAGGTGGGGAACAGAGTAACCATGTCCCATTGATGCCAGGTGGGAAAAGAGTCACAAGGTGCAGACGAGGCCTAAGTGAGGAGTACATTCAACAAGTACTGTTGACGTCCAGTTGAGCACCAGTGTCCCCAGCTCTGAGTGAGTCCCAGAGGGGGACCAGAGTCACCCGGTTCTGGTGATATCCAGGTGGGGACAAGACTCACCACGTCAGGGTGAGGCCCAGAGGGGGACGAGAATCACTAGTTTCAGGTGAGGCCCCATTCTGGAACTGAGAAAAAAGGTCCCATAATGCCCAAATGAGGACCTGAGTCACCAGGTCCAGGTGAGGTCCCTGTGGGAACCAGTCACCTCGTCCTGGTGAGGCCCAGGTGGGACCACAGTCACCAGGGCCAGGTAAGTCCCAGGTATATAAGAGAGTATCCAGGTCCCAATGATGCCCATGTAAGGACCATAGTCAACGGGTGCAGGAGAGGCCCAAATATGGATCAGAGTCATTGTGTTCCAGGTGAGGCCAGATGGAGACCACAGGAACCAGGTCCAGGAGAGCACCATATGGGAACCAGAGCCACCAGATCCAGGTGAGGTCCAGGTGGGACCACAGTCACAAGGTCCAGGTGAGGCACAGGTGGCAACAGGATTCACCAAGTCCAGGTGAGACCCATGTGGCGACCAGTCACCACATCCAGGTGCGGACCAGCGAAGGACTAGATTCACCAGGTCCATGTGAAGACCAATGGGTGACCAGAGTCACCACGTAAGGGTGAGGCACAGAGGGGGAACCAGAGTAACGAGTTTAGATTGAGGCCCAGAATGGGACCAGAGGTCCCTCGTCAAAATGAGGCCGAGGTGTGAAATAGAGTATCCAGGTCCCAATGATGCCTGGGTGAGGCCCAGAGTCACTAGGGCCATGCAGGCCCAGATGGCGAACAGATCACTAGGTCCTGGTGAGGCATAGGATAAGACCACAGTCACCAGTATCAGGTGAACCCCTTGTGGGAACCAGAGCCACTCTATCCAGCTGAGTCCCAGGTCCATGTGAGGCCCACGTGAGGGCCACATTCATCAGGTCGAATTGAGGCATAGCTGGGGACAAGAGTCACCAGGTCTTTGTGCGGCCTAGGTGGGGCAAGATTCAGCAGTTCTGAGTTAGGTCAAAGTGGGGACGAGAGACACCAGGTCCATGTGAGGCCAAACTGAGGACCAGAGTCACCAGATCCAGCTGAGGTCCATGTTGGAAACAAAGTCACCAGGTCCAGGAGAGGTCCAGGTGGGGACCAGAGTCACCAGATCCAGGTGAAGTCCCGGAGGGGACCAGAGTCACCAGATCCAGGTGAAGCAGAGGTGGGGACCAGAGTCACTAGGTGAAGATGAGGCCCAGGTGAGGACCTGAGTTACCAGGTACACGTGAGGCCCAGGTGGGGATCAGAGACAACAGGTCCATGTGAGGCCAGCTTGGGGACCATGGTCAACAGGTCTACTTGAGGCCCAGGTGTGGAACACAGTGAGCAGGTGCAGGTGAGTCCCCGGTGGTGACCAGAGTTACGAGTTCCGGGTGAGGACCAGGTAAGGACCAGATTCACCAAGTCCAAGTGAGGCCCACGTGGGGACCTGTGTCATCAGGCATGTGTGAGACCCAGGTGACAACCCCACGCACCAGGTCCCCGTGAGGCCAATCTGCAGGCCATGCAGTGGAACCATGCCCTGATGATCTCCAGGTAGGGACCAGGGTTACCAGGTCCAGGTGAGGCCAACCTGCAGGCGATGCATTGGAACCATGTCCCGATGATGCCCAGGTAGGGACCAGCATCACCAGGTCCAATGAGGCCCAGATGGAGCATATTCACTAGGTCCAGGTGTGGTCTAGTGGAGGACCAGAGTCACCAGAACTCGTTGAGGCCTAGAGGGGTACCAGAATCACCTGATCCAGGTGACATCCAATGGGGACCAGAGTAACCAGGTCAGGATGAGGCCCAGAGAGGTTCCAGAGTCATCATGTCCAGGTGAGGCTCAGGTGTGGAACAGAGTCACCAGGAACCATAGATGCCCAGGTGAAGACCAGAGTCACCAGGTCTGGGTGACGGGCAGATAGGATCAGAGTCACCTGTTCCAGGTGAGGCCAAGAAAGAGTCCACAGCAATCAGATACAGGAGTGGAACAAAGTCAACAGGCCTGGGTGAGGCCCAGATGGTGATCAGATTCACCAGGTCCAGGTAGGCCCAGGTGGTGACCAGAGACCCCGGGGCTGGGAGACGAACAGGTAAGGACCAGATTTACCAGGTCTAAGAGGCCCACGCGGGGACCTGACTCACCAGGTATGGGTGAGGCCCAGGGGCAACCCCACTCACAAGGTCCAGGTGAGGCCAACCTGCATTCCAAAGTCACCAGATCCACGTGAGGCCCTAGTCGGCACTGGAGACAGCAGGTAAAAGTGAGTCTACAAGAACACTACAGTCACCAGCTCCATGTGTGGTTCATGTGGGAACGAGAGTCACCAGTTCAAGGTGAGACCCAGGTTGGGACGACAGTCACCAGGTCCGGATTTAGGCCTAAGAGGGTAACAGTGTCATCAGGACCAGTTGAGGCCCAACTGTGGAACAAAGTTATCATGTCCAGTTGAGGCTCAGGTGTGGAACAGAGTATCCAGGTCATAATGGTCCACAGGTGAGGACCAGAGTCACCAGATCTGGGTGAGGTCCAGTTAGGATCAGAGTCACCAGTTCCAGGTGAGGCCAAAAAGGAGTCCACAGCAATCAGGTCCAGGTGGGGAACAAAGTCACCAGGACTGGGTGAGGCCCAGATGGGGACCAGATTCACCAGGTCCAGGTGATTCCCAGGTGATGACCAGAGTTACCAGTTCCGGGTGAGGAACAGATAAGGACCGGATTCACCAGGTCCAAGTGAAGCCCAAGTGGGACCTGTGTCACCAGGTATGGGTGAGGGCCAGGTGGCAAACCCACTCACCAGGTCCAGGTGATGCCAACCTGCAGGCCATGCAGTGGAACCATGTCCCGATGATGCCCAGGTAGGGACCGGAGTCATCAGGTCCAAATGAGGCCCAGATAAATCAGATTCACTAGGTCCAGGTGAGGCCCAGTTGAGGACCAGAGTCACCAGAAATGGTTGAGACCTAGAGGGGTACCAGAATCCCCTGGACCAGGTGACATCTCGACGGGGACCAGAGTCACCAGGTCAAGGTGAGGCACAGAGAGGTTCAAGAGTCACCATGTCCAGGTGAGATTCAGGTGTGGAACAGACTCACCAGGTACCAATGATGCCCAGGTGAGGACCAGAGTCACCAGATCTGGGTGACGCGCAGATAGGATCAGAGTCACCAGTTCCAGGTGAGGCCAAGAAAGAGTCCACAGCAATCAGGTCCAGGTGGAGAACAAAGTCACCAGAACTGGGTGAGGCCCAGATTAACCCGGTCCAGGTGAAGCCAAGGTGGTGACCAGATCCCCGGTTCTGGGAGAGGACCAGGTAAGGACCAGATTCACCAGGTCCAAGAGGCCCACGTGGGGACCTGAGTCACCAGGTATAGGTGAGGACCAGGTGGCAACCCCACTCACCAGGTCCAGGTGAGGCAAGCCTGCCGGCCAGATTTACCGGATCCAAGTGAGGCCCTAGTGGGGACCGGAGTCACCAGGTAAATGTGAGTCTACAGGAACACCACAGTCACCAGATCCAGTTGTGGTTCATGTGGGAACGAGAGTCACCAGGTCCAGGTGAGACCCAGCTGGGGACCACAGTCACCAGGTCCAGATTGAGGCCTAGGTGGGGGGGAAAGGGTCATCAGGACCAGTTGAGGCCAAAGTGTGGAGCAAAGTTCTCATGTCCAGGTGAGGCCCAGGTGGGGAACAGAGTTACCATGTCCCATTGGTGCCAGGTGGGAAAAGACTCACAAGGTGCAGACGAGGCCTAAGTGAGGAGTAGAATCACCAGGTCCTGTGGAGGCTCAGCAGAGGACCAGTGTCTCAAGCTCCGGGTGAGTCCCAGAGGGGGACCAGAGTCACCCGGTTCTGGTGATATCTAGGTGGGGACCAGAGTCAGCACGTCAGGGTGAGGCCCAGAGGGGGACGAGAATCACTAGGTTCAGGTGAGGCCCCGATGTGGAACTGAGAAACCAGGTTCCATGATGGCCATATGAGGACCTGAGTCACCAGGTCCAGGTGAGGTCCCTGTGGGAACCAGTCACCTCGTCCAGGTGAGGCCCAGGTGGGACCACAGTCACCAGTTCCAGGTGAGGCCCAGGTATATCCAGGTCCCAATGATTCCCAGGTAAGGACCAGAGTCAACAGGTGCAGGAGAGGCACAAATATGGATCAGAGTCATTGTGTTCCAGGTGAGGCCAGATGTAGACCACAGGAACCAGGTCCAGGAGAGCCCCATATGGGAACCAGAGCCACCAGATCCAGGTGAGAACCAGGTGGGACCACAGTCACAAGGTCCAGCTGAAGCGCAGGTGGAAACATGATTCACCGAGTCCAGGTGAGGCATAGGTGGCGACCAGTCACCAGATCCAAGTGAGGACAATCTAAGGACCAGATTCACCAAGCCCAATGAAGCCCAAGGGGTGACCAGTGTCACCAGGTAAGGGTGAGGTCCAGAGGGGGACCAGAGAAACCAGTTTAGTTTGAGGCCCAGAATGGGACCAGAGGTCCCTGGTCAGAGTGAGGCCCAGATGTGGAATAGAGTATCCAGGTCCCAATGATGCCTGGGTGAGGACCAGAGTCACTAGGGCCATGGAGGCCCAGATTGGGAACAGAATCACTAGGTCCTGGTGAGGCATAGAATAAGACCACAGTCAGCAGTATCAGGTGAGCCCCTTGGGGAACCAGAGCCACTCTATGCAGCTGAGTCCCAGGACCATGTGAGGCCCACGTGAGGACCAGATTCATCAGGTCGAATGGAGGCATAGCTGGGGACAAGAGTCTCCAGGTCTGGGTGCGGTCTAGATAGGGCATGATTCAGCAGTTCTGAGTTAGGTCAAAGTGGGGACGAGAGACACCAGGTCCAGTTGAGGCCAAACTGAGGACCAGAGTTACCAGATCCAGGTGAGGTCCATGTTGGAAAGAGAGTCACCAGGTCGGGGAGAGGAACAGGTGGGGACCAGAGTCACCAGATCCAGGTGAAGTCCAGGTGAGGACCAGAGTCACCAGATCCAGGTGAAGCCCAGGTGGGGACCAGAGTCACTAGGTCCAGATGAGGCCCAGGTGAGGACCAGAGTTACCAGGTACACGTGAGGAACCGGTGATGATCAGAGGCAACAGGTCCAGGTGAGGCCAACCTGCAGGCCTTGCAGAGTAACCATGTCACGATGATGCCCTGGTTGGGACCAGAGTTACCAGATCCAGGTGAGGCCAACCTTCAGGCCATGCAGTGGAAACATGTCCCGATGATGCCCAGGTAGTGACCAGAGTCAGCAGGTCCAAATGAGGCCCAGATGGAGCATATTCACTAGGTCCAGGTGAGGCCCAGTTGAGGACCAGAGTTTCCAGATCTGGTTGAGGCCTAGAGGGGTACCAGAATCACCTGGTCCAGGTGACATCCAGATGGGGATCAGAGTCACCAGGTCAGAGTGAGGCCCAGAGATTTTCCAGAGTCATCATGTCCAGGTGAGGCTCAAGTGTGGAACAGAGTCACCAGCTAACAACGATGCCCAGGTGAGGACCAGAGTCACCAGGTCTGGGTGATGTGCAGATAGAATCAGAGTCACCAGTTCCAGGTGAGGCCAAGAAAGAGTCCACAGCAATCAGGTCCAGGTGGGGAATAAATGACCAGGACTGCGTGAGACCCAGATGGGGACCAGATTCCCCAGGTCCAAGTGAGTCCCAGGTGGTGACCAGAGTCCCCATCTCCGGGACAGGACCAGGTAAGAACAAGATTCACCAGGTCCAAGAGGCCCACGTGGGGAACTGAGTCACCATGTATGGGTGAGGCCCAGGTGGTCACCCCACTCACCAGGTCCAGGTGAGGCCAACCTGCATGCCAGAGTCTCAGATCCAGGTGAGGCCCTAGTGGGGACCAGAATCACCAGGTAAATGTGAGTCTACAAGAACACCACAGTCACCAGGTCCTGGTGTGGTTCATGTGGGAACAAGAGTAACCAGGGCCAGGTGAGACCCAGGTGGGGACCACAGTCACCAGGTCCAGATTGAGGCCTAGGTGGGGGGACCAGAGTCATCAGTACCAGTTGAGGCCAAAGTGTGGAGCAAAGTTATCATGTCCAGGTGAGGCCCAGGTGGGGAACAGTGTAACCATGTCCCATTGATGCCAGGTGGGAAAAGAGTCACAGGTCCAGACGAGGCCTGAGTGAGGAGTAGATTCACCAGGTCTTGTTGAGGCCCAGTTGAGTACCAGTGTCCCCAGCTCCGGGTGAGTCCCAGTCGGGGACCAGAGTCACCCGGTTCTGGTGATATCCAGGTGGGGACCAGACTCACCACGTCAGGGTGAGGCCCAGAGTGGGACGAGAATCACTAGGTCCAGGTGAGGCCCCTATGTGGAACTGAGAAACCAGGTCCCATGATGCCCATATGAGGACCAGAGTCACCAGGACCAGGTGAGGTCCCTGTGGGAATTAGTCACCTCATCCAGGTGAGGCCAAGGTGGGACCTCAGTCACCAGGTCCAGGTGAGGCCCAGGTATATAAGAGAGTATCCAGGTCCCAATGATGTCCAGGTAAGGACCAGAGTCAACAGGTGCAGGAGAGGCACAAATATGGATCAGAGTCATTGAGTTACAGGTGACGCCAGATGGAGATAACAGGAACCAGGTCCAGGAGAGCACCATATGGGAACCAGAGCCACCAGATCCAGGTGAGGTACAGGTGGGACCACAGTCACAAGGTCCAAGTGAGGCCCAGGTGGCAACAGGATTCACCAAGTCAGGAGAGGCCCAGGTTGCGACCAGTCATCAGATCCAGGTGCGGACCACCTAAGGACCAGATTCACCAGGCCCAAATGAAGCCCATGGGGTGACCAGAGTCACCAGGTAAGGGTGAGGCCCAGAGGGGGAACCAGAGTAACCAGTTTAGTTTGAGGCCCAGAATGGGACCAGAGGTCCCTGGTCAAAGTGAGGCCCAAGTGTGGAATAGAGTATCCAGGTCCCAATGATGCCTGAGTGAGGACCAGAGTCACTAGGGCCATGCAGGCCCAGATGGGGAACAGAATCATTAGGTCCTAATGAGGCATAGAATAAAACCACAGTCACCAGTATCAGGTGACCCCTTTTGGGAACCAGAGCCAGTCTATCCAGCTGAGTCCCAGGTCCAGCTGAGTGCCAGGTCCATGTGAGGCCCACGTGAGGACCATATTCATCAGGTCGAATTGAGGCATAGGTGGGGACAAGAGTCACCAGGTCTGGATGCGGCCTAGTTTGGGGCAAGATTCAGCAGTTCTGAGTTAGGTTCAAGTGGGGACGAGAGACACCAGGTCCAGGTGAGGCCAAACTAAGGACCAGAGTCACCAGATCCAGGTGAGGTCCATGTTGTAAAGAGAGTCACCAGATGCAGGTCAGGTCCAGGTGGGGACCAGAGTCACCAGATCCAGGTGAAGTCCAGGTGGGGACCAGAGTCATCAGATCCAGGTGAAGCCCAGGTGGGGACCAGAGTCACTAGGTCCAGATGAGGCGAAGGTGAGGACCAGAGTTGCCAGGTATACGTGAAGCCCCGGTGGGGATCAGAGGCAACAGGTCCATGTGAGGCCGGCTTGGGGACCATGGTCAACAGGTCTACTTGAGGCCCAGGTGTGGAACACAGTAAGCAGGTCCAGGAAGTCCCCGGGGGTGACAAGAGTCACCACGTCCAGGTGAGGCCCACGTGGGGACCAGGATCACCAGGTACACGAGAGGCCATTGAAAGAACCAGAGTCAACACTTCGAGGTCAGGAGCAGGTGGTAACCAGGGTCAGCAGGTCCAAGTCAGGCCAAAGTGGGGTTCACAGTCACTAGGGCACGGTGATACCCTGAGTGGGACCAGAGTCACCTGGTCCAGTTCAGGTCCAGTTGTGGAACACAGTCACCGGGTCGCAGGTTTGCCAGGTTGAGGACCATGGTCAACAGGGCCAGGTGAGGCCCAGATGGGGACCTGAGTCCCCAAAGCAGTGAAGCCGAGGTGGGGACCACATCACCATATCCAGGGTAGTCTCACGTGCAGACCAGAATCATCAGGTGCAGGTGAGGTGCAGGTGGCAACCAAACTCACCAGGTCCCGGTGAGGCCCTGGTGGGGACCAGAGTCACGAGGTACATGAGAATCTAGAAACACTGCAGCCACCAGGACCACATGATGTACATTTGGGAACGAGAATCACCAGTTACCAGTGACGACCAGGTGGGGATCCGACTCACAATGTCCAGGTGAGACCCATGTGGGAACCAGTGTCACCATGTCCAGTTGTGCCCAGGTGAAGACCAGAGTTAATAGGTCCGGCTGGGTCACTGATAGTGAACAGTGTAACCATATCCTGATGCTGCCCAGGTGGGTACCAGAGACACCAGGTCCTGGTGAGGCCCAGGTGGGACCAGAGACCTGAGGTCCAGGTGAGGTCCGATGAGAACCACAGTCACCAGGTCAGGTGAGGCCATGCTTTGGATCAGAGTCACTAGTTACTGGTGAGACCCAGGTTTGAGCCAGAGTCACCTGGTACAGAAGATGCCAACGTCAGGACCAGAGTTACCAGGATCAGGTCTGTCCCAGTGGGGAATAGAGTAACCATGTCCCGGTGATGCCCAGGTAGAACCAGAGTCACCAGGTCCAGATGAGGCGCAGGTGGGAGCATGTTCACTAGGTCCCGGTGAGGCCCAGTTGAGGCCCAGAGTCACCAGGACAAGTTGAGGCCTAGAGGGTTTCCAGATTCACCTGGTCTAGGTGACATCCAGACGGGGACCAGAGTCACCATGTCAGGGTAGGCCCAGAGGGGATCCAGAGTCAGCATGTCCAGGTGAGGCTCAAGTGTGGAAAGAGTCACCAGGTACAAATGATGCCCAGTTGAGGACCAGATTCACCAGGTCTGGGTGATGCACAGATAGGATCAGAGTCACCAGTTCCAGGTGAGTCCAAGAAGGCGTCCACAGGAATCAGGTCCATGTGGGGAACAAAGTCACCAGGACTGGGTGAGGCCCAGATGGGGACCAGATTCACCAGGCCCAGGTGATTCCCAGGTGGTGACCAGAGTTACCAGTTCCGGGGAAGGACCAGGTAAGGACCAGATTCACCAGGTCCAACTGAGGCCCACGTGGGGACCTGTGTCACCATGTATGGGTGAGGCACAATTGGCAACCCCACTCACCAGGTCCAGGTGAGGCCAACCTGCAGGCGATGGAGAGGAACCGTGTCCCGATGATGCCCAGGTAGGGACCAGAGTTACCAGGTCCAGGTGAGGCCAACCTGCAGGCCATGCAGTGGAACCATGTCCCGATGATGCCCAGGTAGGGACCAGAGTTACCAGGTCCAGGTGAGGCCAACCTGTAGGCCATGCAGTGGAACCATATCCCTATGATGCCCAGGTAGGGACCAGAGTCACCAGGTCCAAATGAGGCCCACATGGAGCATATTCACTAGGTCCAGGTGAGGCCCAGTTGAGGACCTGAGTCACCAGATGTTGTTGAGGCCTAGAGGGGTACCAGAATCACCTGGTCCAGGTGACATCCAGATGGGGACCAGAGTCACCAGGGAAGGGTGAGGCCCAGAGAGGTTCCAGAGTCATCATGTCCAGGTGAGGCTCAGGTGTAGAACAGAGTCACCAGGTACCAATGATGCCCAGGTGAGGACCAGAGTCACCAGGTCTGGGTGACCCGCAGATAGGATCAGAGTCACCAGGTCCAGGTGAGTCCAAGAAGAAGTCCACAGCAATCAGGTCCAGGTGGGGAACAAAGTCACCAGGACTGGGTGAGGCCATGATGGGGACCAGATTCACCCGGTCCAGGTGATTCCCAGGTGGTGACCAGAGTTACCAGTTCTGGGTGAGGACCAGGTAAGGACCAGATTCACCAGGTCCAAGTGAGGCCCACGGGGGGACCTGTGTCACCAGATATGGGTGAGGCCCTGGTGGCAACCCCAATCACCAGGTCCAGGTGAGGCCAACCTGCAGGCCATGCAGAGGAACCGTGTCCCGATGAAGCCCAAGTAGGGATTAGAGTTACCACGTCCAGGTGAGGCCAACCTGCAGGCCATGCAGAGGAACCGTGTCCCGATGAAGCCCAGGTAGGGACCAGAGTCACCAGGTCCATATGAGGCCCAGATCGTGTATATTCACTAGGTCCAAGTGAGGCCCATTTGAGGACCAGAGTCACCAGATCTGGTTGAGGCCTAGAGGGGTACCAGAATCACCTGGTCCAGGTGACATCAAGATGGGGACCAGAGTCACCAGGTCAGGGTGAGGCCCAGAGAGGTTCCAGAGTCATCATGTCCAGGTGAGGCTCAGGTGTGGAACAGAGTAATCAGGTATCAATGATGCCCAGGTGAGTTCCAGAGTCACCAGATCTGGGTGACGCGCAGATAGGATCAGAGTCACCAGTTCCAGGTGAGGCAAAAAGAGTCCACAGCAATCAGTTCCAAGTGGGGAACAAAGTCACCAGGACTGGGTGAGGCCCAGATGGGACCAGATTCACCAGGCCCAAGGGAGGCCAAGGTGGTGACCAGAGTCCCTGGGTCTGGAAGAGTACCAGGTAAGGACAAGATTCACCAGGTCCAAGAGGCCCACGTGGGGACGTGGGTCACCAGATATGTGTGAGGCCCAGGTGGCAACCCCACTCACCAGGTCCAGGTGACGCCAACTTGCAGGCCAGAGTCATCAGATCCAGGTGAGGCCCTAGTGGGGACCGGAGTCACCAGGTAAATGTGAGTCTACAAGAACACCACAGTCACCAAGTCCAGGTGTGGTTCATGTGGGAACGAGATTCACCAAGTCCAGGTGAGACCCAGATGAGGACCACAGTCACCAGTTCCAGATTGAGGCCTAGGTCGGGGGACCAGATTCATCAGGACCAGTTGAGGCCAAAGTGTTGAGCAAAGTTATCATGTCCAGTTGAAACCTAGGTGGGGAACAGAGTAACCATGTCCCATTGATGCCAGTTGGGAAAAGAGTCACAAGGTACGGACGAGGCCTAAGTGAGGAGTAGATTCACCAGGTCCTGTTGAGGCCCATTTGAGGACCAGTGTCCCCAACTCTGGGTGAGTCCCAGAGGGGGACCATAGTCACCCGGTTCTGGTGATATCCAGGTGGGGACCAGAGTCAGCACGTCAGGGTGAGGCCCAGAGGGGGACGAGAACCACTAGGTCCAGGTGAGGCCCCAATGTGGACCTGAGAAACCAGGTCCCATGATGCCCATATGAGGACATGAGTCACCAGGTCCAGGTGAGGTCCCTGTGGGAACCAGTGACCTCATCCAGGTGAGGCCCAGGTGGGAGCACACTCACCAGGTCCAGGTGAGGCCCAGGTATATAGAGAGTATCCAGGTCCCAATGATGGCCAGGAAAGGACCAGAGTGAACAGGTCCAGGAGAGGACCATATATGGATTAGAGTCATTGTGTTCCAGGTGAGGCTAGATGGAGACCACAGGAACCAGGTCCAGGAGAGCCCCATATGGGAACCAGAGCGAACAGATCCAGGTGAGGTCCAGTTGGGACCACAGTCAGGAGGTCCAGGTGAGGCGCAGGTGACAACAGGGTTCACCAAGTCCAGGTGAGGCCCAGGTGGCCAACAGTCACCAGATCCAGATGCGGACCAGCTAAGGACCAGATTCACCAGGCTCAAGTGAAGCCCAAGGGGTGACCAGAGTCACCAGGTAAGGGTGAGGCCCAGAGGGGAACCAGAGTAACCAGTTTAGTTTGAGGCCCAGAATGGGACCAGAGGTCCCTGGTCAAAGTGAGGCGCAGGTGTGGAATAGAGTATCCAGGTCCCAAAGACGCCTGGGTGAGGACCAGAGTCACTAGGGCCATGCAGGCCCAGATGGGGAACAGAATCACTAGGTCCTGGCTAGGCATAGAATAAGACCACAATCACCAGTATCAGGTGTGCCCCATGTGGGATCCAGAGCCACTCTATCCAGCTGAGTCCCAGGTCCATGTGAGCCCTACGTCAGAACCAGATTCATCAGGTCGAATTGAGGCATAGCTGGGGACAAGATTCACCAGGTGTGGGTGCGGACTAGGTAGGGCAAGATTCAGCAGTTCTGAGTTAGGTCAAAGTGGGTACGAGAGACACCAGGTCCAAGTGAGGGCAAACTGAGGACCAGAGTCAACAGATCCAGGTGAGCTCCATGTTGGAAAGAGAGTCACCAGGTCCAGGAGAGGTCCAGCTGGAGACCAGAGTCACAAGATCCAGGTGAATTCCAGGTGGGGACCAGAGTCACCAGATCCAGGTGAAGCCCAGGTGGGGACCAGAGTCACTAGGTCCAGATGAAGCCTAGGTGAGGGCCAGAGTTACCAGGTACACGTGAGGCCCCGGTGGGGATCAGAGGCAACAGGTCCATGTGAGGCCGGCTTGGGGACCATGGTCAACAGGTCTACATTAGGCCCAGGTGGAACACAGTAACCAGGTCCATGTGAGCCCCGGTGGTGACAAGATTCACCACGTCCAGGTGAGGCCCAAGTGGGGACCATGATCACCAGGTACAGGGGAGGCCCTTGAAAGAACCAGAGTCAACTGTTCGAGGTCAGTCGCAGGTGGCAACCGGGGTCAGCAGGTTCATGTCAGGCCAAAGTGTGGTTGACAGTCACTAGGGTACGTTGAGACCCAGAGGGGGACCAGAGTCACCTGGTCCAGGTGAGGTCCAGTTGTGGAACACAGTCTCTGGGTCCCAAATTTGCCCAGTTGAGGACCATGTTCAACAGGGCCAGGTGAGGCCCAGATGGGGACTGGAGTCCCCAAATTCAGTTGAAGCCCAGGTGGGGACCAGAGTCACCAGATCCAGGGTAGTCTCAGGTGGAGACCAGAATCACCAGGTCCTGGTGAGGTGCAGGTGGCAACCACACTCACCAAGTCCCGGTGAGGCCCTGGTGGGGACCAGAGTCACGAGGTACATGAGAAGCTAGAAACACTGCAGCCACCAGGTCCACATGATGTCCATGTGGGAACGAGAATTACAAGTTACAGGTGAGGACCAGGTGGGGATCCGAGTCACCATGTCCAGGTGAGACCCTGGTGGGAACTAGTGTCACCATGTCCAAGTGTGGACAAGGTGACGACGAGAGTTAATAGGTCCGGCCGGGTCACTGTTAGTGAACAGTGTAACCATATCCTGATGCTACTCAGGTGGGTACCAGATACAAGGTCCTGGTGAGTCCCATTTGGACCAGAGACATGAGGACCAGGTGAGGTACCGATGGAAACCACAGACACCAGGTCAGGTGAGGCCATGAATAGGATCAGAGTCACCAGTTACAGGTGAGGCCCAGGTGGAGCCAGAGTCACCTGGTAGAGAAGAGGCCAAATTCAGGACCAGAGTTACCAGGATCAGGTCAGTCCCAGTGGGGAATAGAGTAACCATGTCTCGATGATGCCCAGGTAGAACCAGAGTCACCAGGTCCAGATGAGGCGCAGGTTGTGAGCATGTTCACTAGGTCCCCGTGAGGCCCAGGTCAGGACCAGAGTCACCAGGTCAAGTTGAGGCCTAGAGGGACACCAGATTCACCTAGTCTAGGTGACATCCGGATGGGGACCAGAGTCACCAGGTCAGGGTGAGGACCAGAGAGGTTCCAGAGTAATCATGTCCAGGTGAGGCTCAGGTGTGGAACAGAGTATCCAGGTCATAAGGGTCCACAGGTGAGGACCAGAGTCAGCAGATCTGGGTGAGGCCCAGTTAGGATCAGAGTCACCAGTTCCAGTTGAGGCCAAGAGGAGTCCACAGCAATCAGGTCCAGGTGGGGAAGAAAGTCAACAAGACTGGGTGAGGCCCAGAGGGGGACCAGATTCACCAGGTCCAGGTGATTCCCAGGTGGTGACCAGGGTTACCAGGTCCGGGTGAGGACCAGGAAAGGACCAGATTCACCAGGTCAAAGTGAGGCCCACGTGGGGACCTGTGTCACCAGGTATGGGTGAGCCCCAGGTGGCAACCCCACTCACTAGGGCCAGGTGAGGCCAACCTGGAGGCCATGCAGAGGAACCGTGTCCCGGTGATGCCCAGGTAGGGACCAGAGTTACAAGGTCCAGCTGAGGCCAACCTGCAGGCCATGCAGTGGAAACATGTCCCGATGATGCCCAGGTAGGGAAGAGAGTCACCAGGTCCAAATGAGGCCCAGATGGAGCATATTCAATAGGTCCATGTGATGCCCAGTTGAGGACCAGAGTCACCAGATCCAGGTGAAGCCAAAGTGGGGACCAGAGTCACTAGGTCCAGATGAGGCCCAAGTGAGGACCAGTGTTACCAGGTACACGTGATGCCCCGGTGGGAATCAGAGGCAACAGGTCCATATGAGGCCGGCTTCGGTACCATGGTCAACAGGTCTACTTGAGGCCCAGGTGTGGAACACAGTAACCAGATCCAGGTGAGTCCCCGGTGGTGACAAGTGTCACCACGTCCAGGTGAGTCCCAGGGGGGACCAGGATCACCAGGTACAGGGGAAGCCCTTGAATAAAACAGAGTCAACAGTTCGAGGTCAGGCGCAGGTGTCAACCAGGGTCAGCAGGTCCAAGTCAGGCCAAAGTGTGGTTCACAGTCACTAGGGCACGGTGAGACCCAGAGGGGCACCAGAGTCACGTGGTCCAGGTGAGGTCCAGTTGTGGAACACAGTCACCGCGTCCCAATTTTGCCCAGTTGAGGACCATGGTCAACAGGACCAGGTGAGGCCCAGATGGGGACCAGAGTCCCCAAATCCAGGTGAAGCCCAGGTGGGGACCACAGTCCCAGATCTAGGGTAGTCTCAGGTGCAGACCAGAATCACCAGGTCCAGGTGAGGTGCAGGTGGCAACCACACTCACCAGGTCCCGGTGAGGCCCTGGTGGGACCAGAGTCACAAGGTACATGACAAACTAGAAACACCGCAGCCACCACGTCCACATGATGTCCATGTGGGAACGAGAATCAACAGTTACAGGTTAGGAACAGGTGGGTATCTGACTCACCATTTCCAGGTGAGACCCAGGTGGGAACAAGTGTCACCATGTCCAAGTGTGGCCCAGGTGAAGACCAGAGTTAATAGGTCCGGCTGGGTCACTGTTAGTGTACAGTGTAACAATATCCTGATGCTACCCAGGTGGGTACCAGAGACACCAGGTCCTGGTGAGGCCCAGGTGGGACCAGAGACATGAGGTCCAGGTGAGGTCCCGATGGGAACCACAGTCACCAGGTCAGGAGAGGCCATGCTTTGGATCAGAGTCACCAGTTACAGGTGAGGCCCAGGTGGAAGCAGAGTCACCTGGTACAGAAGAGGCCAAAGTCAGGACCAGAGTTACCAGAATCAGGTCAGTCCCAGTGGGGAACAGAGTAACCATGTCCCGATGATGCCCAGGTAGACCCAGCGTCACCAGGTCCAGATGAGGCGCAGGTGGGGAGCATATTCACTAGGTCTCGGTGACACCCAGTTGAGGACCAGTGTCACCAGGTATATTTGAGCCCTAGAGGGGTAACAGATTCACCTGGTCTAGGCGACATCCAGATGGGGACCAGAGTCACCATGTCAGGGTGAGTCCCAGGGAGGTTCCAGAGTCATCATGTCCAGGTGAGACTAAGGTGTGGAACAGAGTCACCAGGTACCAATAATGCCCAGGTGAGGACCAGAGTCACCAGGTCTGGGAGACGCGCAGATAGGATCAGATTCACCAGTTCCAGGTGAGGACAAGAAAGAGTCCACAGCAATCAGATCCAGGTGGAGAACAAAGTCACCATGACTAGGTGAGGCCCAGATGGGGACCAGATTCACCAGATCCAGGTGAGGCCCAGGTGGTGACCAGAGTCCCCGGGTCTGGGAGAGGACCAGGTAAGGACCAGATTCACCAGGTCCAAGAGGCCCACGTGGGGACCTGAGTCACCAGGTATGGGTGAGGCCCAGGTGGCAACCCCACTCACAAGGTCCAGGTGAGGCCAACCTGCAGGCCAGAGTCACCAGATCCGGGTGAGGCCCTAGTGGGGACCGGAGTCAATGGGTAAAGGTGAGTCTACAGGAACACCACAGTCACCAGGTCCAGGTGTGGTTCATGTGGGAACGAGAGTCCCCAGGTCCAGGTGAGACCCATGTGGGGACCACAGACACCAGGTCCAGATTGAGGCCTAGGTGGGGGGACCAGATTCATCAGGACCAGTTGAGGCCAAAGTGTGGAGAAAAGCTATCATGTCCAGTTGAGACCTTGGTGGGGAACAGAGTAACCATGTCCCATTGATGCCAGGTGGGAAAAGAGTCACAAGGTCCACACGAGGCCTAAGTGAGGAGTAGATTCACCAGGTCCTGTTGAGGCCCAGTTGAGGACCAGTGTCCCCAGCTCCGGGTGAGTCCCAGAGGGGGACCAGAGTCACCCGGTTCTGGTGACGTCCAGGTGAGGACCAGAGTCACCACGTCAGGGTGAGGCCCAGAGGGAGACGAGAATCACTAGGTCCAGGTGAGTCCCCGATGTGGAACTGAGAAACCAGGTCCCATGATGCCCATATGAGGACCTGAGTCACCAGGTCCAGGTGAGGTCCCTGTGGGAACCAGTCACCTCGACCAGGTGAGGCCCAGGTGGGACCACAGTCACCAGGTCCAGGTGAGGCCCAAGTATATAAGCGAGTATCCAGCTCCCAATGATTTCCAGGTAAGGACCACAGTCAACAGGTCCAGGAGAGGCCCAAATATGGATCAGAGTCATTGTGTTCCAGGTGAGGCCAGATGGAGACCACAGGAACCAGGTCCAGGAGAGCCCCATATGTTAACCAGAGCCACCAGATCCAGGTGAGGTCCAGGTGGGACCACAGTCACAAGGTCCAGGTGAGGCGCAGGTGTCAACAGGATTCACCAAGTCCAGGTGAGGCCCAGGTGGCGACCAGTCACCACATCCTGGATGCGGACCAGCTAAGGACCAGATTCACCAGGCCCAAGTGAAGCCCAAGGGGTGTTCAGAGTCACCAGGTAAGGGTGAGGCCCAGAGGGGGAACCAGAGTAACCAGTTAATTTGAGGCCCAGAATGGGACCAGCGATCCCTAGTCAAAGTGAGGCCCAGGTGTGGAATAGAGTATCCAGGTCCCAATGATGCCTGGGTGAAGACCAGAGTCACTAGAGCCATGCAGGCCCAGATGGGGAACAGAATCACCAGGTCCTGGTGTGGCATAGACTAAGATCACAGTCAGCAGTATCAGGTGAGCCCCTTGTGGGAACCAGAGCCACTCTATCCAGCTGAGTACCAGGTCCATGTGAGGCCCACGTGAGGACCAGATTCAACAGGTCGAATTGAGGCATAGCTGGGGACAAGAGTCACCAGGTCTGGGTGCGGCCTAGGTGGGGGAAGATTCAGCAGTTCTGAGTTAGGTCAAAGTGGGGACGAGAGACACCAGGTCCAGGTGAGGACAATCTGAGGACCAGAGTCACCAGATCCAGGTGAGGTCCATTTTGGAAAGAGAGTCACCAGGTCCAGGAGAGGTCCAGGTGGGTACCAGAGTCACCAGATACAGGTGAAGTCCAGGTGGGGACCAGAGTCACCAGATCCATGTGAAGCCCAGGTGGGGACCAGAGTCACTAGGTCCAGATGAGGCCCAGGTGAGGACCAGAGTTACCAGGTACACGTGAGGCCCCGGTGGGGATCAGAGGCAACAGGTCCATGTGAGGCCGGCTTGGGGACCATGGTCAACAGGTCTATTGAGGCCCAGGTGTGGAACACAGTAAGCAGGTCCATGTGAGTCCCCTGTGGTGACAAGAGTCACCACGTCCAGGTGAGGCCCTGGGGGAGACCAGGATCACCAGGTACAGGGGAGGCCTTTGAAAGAACCAGAGTCAACAGTTCGAGGTCAGGCGCAGCTTCCAACCAGGGTCAGCAGGTCCAAGTCAGGCCAAAGTGTGTTTCACAGTCACTAGGGCACGGTGAGACCCAGAGGGGAACCAGAGTCACGTGGTCCAGGTGAGTTCGAGTTGTGGAACACAGTCACCACGTCCCGATTTTGCCCAGTTGAGGACCATGGTCAACAGGGCCAGGTGAGGCTCAGATGGGGACCAGAGTCCCCCAATCCAGGTGAAGCCCAGGTGGGGACCACAGTCACTAGATCCAGGGGAGTCTCAGGTGCAGACCAGAATCACCAGGTGCAGGTGAGATGCAGGTGGCAACCACACTGACCAGGTCCCGGTGAGGCCATGGTGGGGACCAGCGTCACGAGGTACATGAGAAGCTAGAAACACTGCAGCCACCAGGTCCACGTGATGTCCATGTGGGAACGAGAATCACCAGTTACAGGTAAGGACCAGGTGGGGATCCGAGTGACCATGTCCAGGTGAGACCCAGGTGGGAACCAGTGTCACCATTTGCAGGTGTGGCCCAGGTGAAGACCAGAGTTAATAGTTCCGGCTGGGTCACTGTTAGTGAACAGTGTAACCATATCCTGATGCTACACAGGTGGGTACCAGAGACACCAGGCCCTGGTGAGGCCCAGGTGGGACTAGAGACAAGAGGTCCAGGTGAGGTCCCGATGGGAAACACAGTACCAGGTCAGGTGAGGCCATGCTTAGGATCAGAGTCACCAGTTAAAGGTTTGGCCCTGGTGGAGCCAGAGTCACTTGGTACAGAAGAGGCCAAAGTCCGGACCAGAGTTACCAGGATCAAGTCAGTCCCAGTGGGGAACAGAGTAACCATGTCCCGATGATGCCCAGATAGAACCAGCGTCACCAAGTCCAGATGAGGCGCAGGTGGGGAGCATATTCACTAGGTTCCGTTGAGGCCCTGTTGAGGACCTGATTCACCAGGTCTAGTTGAGGCCTAGAGGGGTACCAGATTCACCTGATCTAGGTGACATCCAGATGGGGACCAGAGTCACCATGTCAGGCTGAGGACCAGAGGGGATCCAGAGTCATCATGTCCAGGTGAGGCTCAGGTGTGGAACAGAGTATCCAGGTCATAATGTTCTACAGGTGAGGACCAGAGTCAGCAGATCTGGGTGAGGCCCAGTTAGGATCAGAGTCACCAGTTCCAATGAGGCCAAGAAGGCGTGCACAGCAACCAGGTCCAGGTGGGGAAGAAAGTCAACAGGACTGTGTGAGGCCCAGATGGGGACCAAATTCACCAGGTCCAGGTGATTCCCAGGTGGTGACCAGGGTTACCAGGTCCGGGTGAGGACCAGGTAAGGACCAGATTCACCAGGTCCAAGTGAGGCCCACGTGGGGACCTGTGTAACCAGGTATGGGTGAGACACAGGTGGCAACCCCACTCACCAGTTCCGGCTGAGGCCAACATGCAGGCCATGCAGAGGAACCGTGTCCCGATGATGTCCAGTTAGGGACCAGAGTTACCAGGTCCAGGTGAGGCCAGCATGCAGGCCAGAGTCACCAGATCCAGGTGAGGCCCTAGTGGGGATGTGAGTCACAAGATAAATGTGAGTCTACAAGAACACCACAGTCACCAGGTCCAGGTGTGGTTCATGTGGGAACGGTAGTCACCAGGTCCAGCTGAGACCCAGTTGGGGACGACAGTCACCAGTCCAGAATGAGGCCTAGGTTGGGGGACGAGAGTCATCAGGACCAGTTGAGGCCAAAGTGTGCAGCAAAGTTATCATGTCAAGGTGAGGCCCAGGTGGGGAACAGAGTAACCATGTCCCATTGATGCCAGGTGGGAAAAGAGTCACAAGGTCCAGACGAAGCCTAAGTTTGGAGTAGATTCACCAGGTCCTGTTGAGGCCCACCTGAGGACCAGTGTCCCCAGCTCCGGGTGTGTCACCCGGTTCTGGTGATATCCATGTGGGGACCAGTGTCACAAGTCAGGGTAAGGCCCTGAGGGGGACGAGAATCACTAGGTCCAGGTGAGGCCCCGATGTGGAACTGTGAAACCAGGTCCCAAGATGCCCATATGAGGACCTGAGTCACCAGGTCGAGGTGAGTTCCCTGTGGGAACCAGTCACCCCGTCCAGGTGAGGCCCAGGTGGGACCAAAGTCACCAAGTCCTGGTGAGGCCCAGGTATATAAGAGAGTATCCAGGTCCCATTGATGCCCAGGTAAGGACCAGACTCAACAGGTCCAGGAGAGGCCCAAATATGGATCAGAGTCATTGTGTTCCAGGTGAGGCCAGATGGAGACCACAGGAACCAGGTCCAGGAGAGCCCCATATGGGAACCAGAGGCACCAGATCCAGGTGAGGTCCAGGAGGGACCACAGTCACAAGGTCCAGGTGAGGCGCAGGTGGCAACATGATTCACCAAGTCCAGGTGAGGCCCACCTGGTGACCTGTCACCAGATCCAGGTGCGGACCAGCTAAGATCCAGATTCACCAGGCGAAAGTGAACCCCAAGGGGTGACCAGAGTCACCAGGTAAGCGTGAGGCCCAGAGGGGGAACCAGAGTAACCAGTTTAGTTTGAGGCCCAGAATGGGACCAGAGGTCCCTGGACAAAGTGAGGCCCAGGTGTGGAATAGAGTATCCAGGTCCCAATGATGCCTGGGTGAGGACCCGAGTCACTAGGGCCATGAAAGCCCAGATGGGGAACAGAATACCTAGGTCCTGGTGAGGCATAGAATAAGAACACAGTCACCAGTATCGGGTGAGCCCCTTGTGGGAACCAGAGCCACTCTATCCCGCTGAGTCCCAGGTCCATGTGTGGCCCACGTGAGGACCAGATTCATCAGGTCGAATTGAGGCATAGCTGGGGACAAGAGTCATCAGGACTGGGTGCGGCCTAGGTGGGGCAAGATTCAGCAGTTCTGAGTTAGGTCAAAGTGGGGACGAGAGACACCAGTCCAGGTGAGGCCAAACTGAGACCAGAGTCACCAGATACAGGTGAGTTCCAGGTGGGGACCAGAGTCACGAGATCGAGGTGAAGTCCAGGTGGGGATCAGAGTCACTAGGTGCAGATGAGGCCCAGGTGAGGACCAGAGTTACCAGGTACACGTGAGGCTCCGGTGGGGATCAGAGGTAACAGGTCCATGTGAGGCGAGCTTGGGGAATATGGTCAAGAGTTGTAATTGATGCCCAGGTGTGGAACACAGTAAGCAGGTCCAGATGAGTCCCCGGTGGTGACTAGAGACACCACATGCAGGTGAGGCCCAGTTGGGCATCAGGATCACCAGGTACAGGGGAGGCACTTGAAAGAACCAGAGTCAACAGTTCGAGGTCAGCCACAGGTGGCAACCAGGGTCAGCAGGTCGAAGTCAGGCCAAAGTGGGGTTCACAGTGACTAGGGCACGGTGAGACCCAGAGGGGGACCAGAGTCACATGGTCCAGGTGAGGTCCAGTTGTGGAACACAGTCTCCGGGTCCCAATTTTGCCCAGTTGAGGACCATGGTCAACAGGGCCAGGTGAGGCCCAGATGGGGACCGGAATCCCCAAATCCATGTGAAGCCCAGGTGGGGACCGCAGTCAGCAGATCCAGGGTAGTCTCGGGTGCAGACCAGAATCACCAGCTCCAGGTGAGGTGCAGGTGGCAACCACACTCAACAGGTCCCGGTGAGGCCCTGGTGGGGACCAGAGTCACGAGGTACATGAGAAGCTAGAAACACTGCAGCCACCAGGTCCACATGATGTCCATGTGGGAACGAGAATCACCAGTTACACGTGAGGACCACGTGGGGATCCGACTCACCAAGTCCAGGTGAATCCCAGGTGGGAACCAGTGTCAGCATGTCCAGGTGTGGCCCAGGTGAAGACCAGAGTTAATAGGTCCGGGTGGGTCACTGATAGTGAACAGTGTAACCATATCCTGATGCTACCCAGGTGGGTACAAGAGACACCAGGTCCTGGTGAGGCCCAGGAGGGACCAGAGACATGAGGTCCAGGTGAGGTCCCGATGGGAACCACAGTCACCATTTCAGCTGAGGCCATGCTTAGGATCAGAGTCACGAGTTACAAGTGAGGCCCAGGTCAAGCCAGAATAACCTGGTACAGAAGAGGCCAAAGTCAGGAGCAGAGTTACCAGGATCAGGTCAGTCCCAGTGGAGAACAGAGTAACAATGTCCCGATGAAGCCCAGGTAGAACCTGAGTCACCAGGTCCAGATGAGGCGCAGTTGGGGAGCATGTTCACTAGGTCCCGGTGAGGCCCAGTTGAGGACCAGAGTCACCAGGTCAAGTTGTCGCCAAGAGGTGTACAAGATTCACCTGGTCTCGGTGACTTCCAGATGGGGACCAGAGTCACCGTGTCAGGCTGACCCCAGGGAGGTTCCAGAGTAGTCATGTGCAGGTGAGGCTCAAGTGTGGAACAGAGTAAGCAGGTACCAGTGATGCCAAGGTGAGGACCAGAGTCACCAGATCTGGGTAACGCGCAGATAGGATCAGAGTCACCAGTTCCAGATGAGGCCAAGAAAGAGTCCAAAGCAATCAGGTCCAGGTGGGGAACAAAGTCACCAGGACTGGGTGAGGCCCAGATGGGACCAGATTCACCAGGTCCAGGTGAGGTCCAGGTATTGACCAGAGTCCCCAGGTCTGGGAGAGGACCAGGTAAGGACCAGATTCACCAGATCCAAGAGGCCCACGTGGGGACCTGAGTCACCAGGTATGGGTGTGGCCAAGGTGGCAACCCCACTCAACAGGTCCAGGTGAGGCCAACCTGCAGGACAAAGTCATCAGATCCAGGTGAGGCCATAGTGGGGTCCGGAGTGACCAGGTAAATATGAGTCTATAAGAACACCACAGTCACCAGGTCCAGGTGTGGTTCATGTGGGAACGAGAGTCACCAGGTCCAGGTGAGAACCAGGTGAGGACAACAGTCACCAGGTCCAGATTGAGGCCTAGGTGGGTGGACCAGAGTCATCAGGACCAGTTGAGACCAAAGTATGGAGCAAAGATATCATGTCCAAGTGAGGCCCAGGTGGGGAACAGAGTAACCATATCCCATTGATGCCAGGTGGGAAAGAGTCACAAGGTCCAGACGAGGCCTAAGTGAGGAGTAGATTCACCAGGGCCTGTTGAGGCCCAGTTGAGGACCAGTGTCCCCAGGTCCGGATGAGTCCTAGAGGGGGACCAGAGTCACCCGGTTCTGGTGATATCCAGGTGGGGACCAGAGTCTCCACGTCAGGGTGAGGCCGAGAGGGGGACGAGAATCACTAGGTCCAGGTGAGGCCCCGATGTGGAACTCAGAAACCAGGCCCCATAATGCCCATATGAGGACCTCAGGCACCAGGTCCAGGTGAGGTCCCAGTGGGAACCAGTCATCTAGTCTCGGGGAGGCCCAGGTGGGACCACAGTCAGGAGGTCCAGGTGAGGCCCAGGTGGGACCACAGTCACCAGGTCCAGGTGAGGCCCAGGTATATAAGAGAGTATCCAGGTCCTAATGATGCCCAGGGATGGACCAGAGACAACAGGTCCAGGAGAGGCCCAAATATGGATCAGAGTCATTGTGTTCCAGGGGAGGCCAGATGGAGATCACAGGAACCAGGTAAAGGAGAGCCCCATATGGGAACCAGAGCCACAAGATCCATGTGAGGTCCAGGTGGGAACACAGTCACAGGTCCATTTGAGGCACAGGTGGCAACAGGATTCATCAAGTCCAGGTAGGCCCAGGTGGCGACCAATCACCAGATCCAGGTGAGGACCAGCTAAAGACCAGACTCACCAGGCCCAAGTGAAGCCCAAGGGGTGACCAGAGTCACCAAGTAAGGGTGAGGACCAGAGGAGTAACCAGGGTAACCATTTAGTTTGAGGCCCAGAATGGGACCAGAAATCCCTGGTCAAAGTGAGACCCAGATGTGGAATAGAGTATCCAGCTCCCAATGATGCCTGGGTGAGGACCAGAGTCACTAGCGACATGCAGGCCCAGATGTGGAACAGAATAACTAGGTACTGGTGAGGCATAGAATAAGACCACAGTCAGCAGTAACAGGTGAGTCCCTTGTGGGAGCCAGAGCCACTCTATCCAGCTGAGTCCCAGGTCCATGTGAGGCCCACGTGAGGACTAGATTCATCAGGTCGAATTGAGGCATAGTTGGGGACAAGAGTCACCAGGTGTGGGTGCGGCCTAGGTGGGGCAAGATTCAGCAGTTCTGAGTTTGGTCAAAGTGGGACGAGAGACACCAGGTCCAGGTGAGGCCAAAGTGAGGACCAGAGTCACCAGATCCAGGTGAGGTCCAGGTGGGGACCAGAGTCACCAGATCCAGGTGAAGCCCAGGTGGGGACCAGAGTCACCAGATCCAGGTGAGGACCAGTTGAGGACCAGAGTCACCAGATCTGGTTGAGTCCTAGAGGGGTACCCGAATCACCTGGTCCAGGTGACATCCAGATGGAGACCAGAGTCACCAGGTCAGGGTGAGACACAGAGCGTTTCCAGAGTCATCATGTCCAGGTGAGGCTCAGGTGTGGAACAGAGTCAACAGGTTCCAATGATGCCCAGGGTAGGACCAGAGTCACCAGATCTCGGTGACGCGCAGATAGTATCAGAGTCACCAGTTCCAGGTGAGGCCAAGAATGAGTCCACAGCAATCAGGCCCAGGTGGGGAACAAAGTCACCAGGACTGGGTGAGGCCCAGATGGGGACCAGATTCACCAGGTCAACGTGAGCCCCAGGTGGTTCCCAGAGTCCCCGGGACTGGGAGAGGACCAGGTAAGGACCAGATTCACCAGGGCCAAGAGGCCCACGTGGGGACCTGAGTCACCAGGTATGGGTGAGGCCCAGGTGGCATCCCCACTCACCAGTCCAGGTGAGGCCAAACTGCAGGCCAGAGTCACCAGATCCAGGTGAGGCCCTAGTGGGGACCTGTTTCACTAGGTAAATGTGAGTCTACAAGAACACCACAGTTACCAGGTCCAAGTGTTGTTCATGTGGGAACGAGAGTCACCAGGTCCAGGTGAGACCCTGGTGGGGACCACAGTCATCAGGTCCAGATTGAGGCCTAGTTGGGGGTCCAGAGTCATCAGGACCAGTTGAGGCCAAAGTGTGGAGTAAACTTATCATGTCCAGGTGACGCCCAGGTGGGGAACAGATTAACCATGTCGCATTGATGCCAGGTGGGAAAAGAGTCACAAGGTCCAGACGAGGCCTAAGTGAGGAGTAGATTCACCAAGTCCTATGAGGCCCAGTTGAGGACCACTTTCCCCAGGTCCAGTTGAGTCCCAGAGGGGGCCCAGAGTCACCACGTTCTGGTGATATCCAGGTGGGGACCAGAGTCACAAGGTCAGGGTGAGGCCCAGAGTGGTTCCAGAGTCATCATGTCCAGGTGAGGCTCAGATGTGGAACAGAGTATCCAGGTCATAATGGTCCACAGGTTAAGACCAGATTCAGCAGATTTATGTGAGGCCCACTTAGGATCAGAGTAACTAGTTCCAGGTGAGGCCAAGAAGGAGTCCACAGCAATCAGGTCCAGGTGGGGAACAAAGTCGCCAGGACTGGGGAGGCCCGGATGGGGACCAGATTCACAAGGTCCAGGAGATTCCCAGATGATGACCGGAGTTACCAGTTCCGGGTGAGGACCAGGTAAGGACCAGATTCACCAGGTCGAAGTGTGGCCCACGTGGGGACCCGTGTCACCAGGTATGGGTGAGACCCAGGTGGCAACCACACTCACCAGGTCCAGGTGAGGCCAACCTGCAGGCAATGCAGAGTAACCATGTTCCGATGATGCCCAGGTAGGGACCAGAGTTCCAGGTCCAAAGAGGCCCAGATGGATTATATTCACTAGGTCCAGGTGAGGCCCAGGTGAGGACCAGAGTCACCAGATCTGGTTGACCCTAGAGGGGTACCAGAATCACCTGGACCAGGTGAAATCCAGATGGGGACCAGAATCACCATGTCAGGCTGAGGACCAGAGGGGATCCAGAGTCATCATGTCCAGGTGAGGCTCAGGTGTGGAAGAGAGTATCCAGGTCATAATTTTCCATAGGTGAGGACCAGAGTCACCATATCTGGGTGAGGCCCAGTTAGGATCAGAGTCACCAGTTCCAGGTGAGGTCAAGAAGGAGTCCACAGCAATCAGGTCCAGGTGCGGAACAAAGTCATCAGGACTGGGTGAAGCCCAGATGGGGCCAGATTCACCAGGTCCACGTGATTCCCAGGTGGTGACCAGATTTACCAGATTCACCAAGTCCAGGTGATTCTCAGGTGGTGACCAGAATTACCAGATACACCAGATCCAAGTTAGACCCACGTGGGGACCTGTGTCACCTAGTATGGGTGAGGCCCAAGTGGTAACCCCACTCACCAGGTCCAGGTGAGGCCATCCTGCAGGCCTTGCAGTGGAACCACGTCCCGAAGATGCCCATCTAGGGACTAGAGTTACCAGGTCCAGGTGAGGACAACCTGCAGGCAAGAGTCACCAGATCCAGGTGGGGACCAGAGTCTCCAGGTAAATGTGAGTCTACAAGAACACCACAGTCACCAGGTCCAAGTGTGGTTCATGTGGGAACGAGAGTCACCATGTCCAGGTGAGAGCCTGGTGGGGACCACAGTCACCAGGTCCAGATTGTGGCCTAGGTTGGGGGACGAGAGTCATCAGGACCATTTGAGGCCAAAGTGTGGAGCAAAGTTATCGTGTGCAGGTTAGGCCCAGGTGGGGAACAGAGTAACCGTGTCCTATTGATGCCAGGTGGGAAAAGAGTCACAAGGTCCAGACGAGGCCTAAGTGAGGAGCAGATTCACCAGGCCCTGTTGAGGCCCAGTTGAGGACCTGTGTCCCCAGCTCTGGGTGAGTCCCCGAGGGGGACCAGAGTCACCCGGTTCTGGTAATATCCAGGTGGGGACCAGAGTCACCACGTCAGGGTGAGGACCATACTGGGACGAGAATCACTAGGTCCAGGTGAGGTCCCGATGTGGAACTGAGAAACCAGGTCCCATAATGCCCATATGAGGACCTGAGTCACCAGGTCCAGGTGAGGTCCCTGTGGGAAACAGTCACCTCGTCCAGGTGAGGCCCAGGTGGGACCACAGTCACCAGTATCATGTGAGCCCCTTGTGGGAACCAGAGCCACTCTATCCAGCTGAGTCCCAGGTCCATGTGAGGCCCACGTGAGGAGCAGATTCATCAGATCGAATTGAGGCAAGCTGGGGACAAGAGTCACCAGGTCTGGGTGCGGGCTAGGTGGGTCAAGATTCAGCAGTTCTGAGTTAGGTCAAAGTGGGGACGAGAGACACCAGGTCCAGGTGAAGCCAAACTGAGGACCAGAGTCACCAGATCCAGGTGAGGTCCAGGTGGGGACCAGAGTCACCAGATCCAGGTGAAGCCCAGGTGGGGACCAGAGTCACTAGGTCCAGATGAGGCCCAGGTGAGGACAAGAGTTACCAGGTACACGTGAGGCCCTGGTGGGGATCAGAGGAAACAGGTCTATGTGAGGCTGCCTTGGGGACCATGGTCAACAGGTGTACTTGAGGCCCAGGTGTGGAACACAGTAAGCAGGTCCTGGTGAGTCCCCCGTGGTGACAAGGGTCACCACGTTCAGGTGGGGCCCAGTTGCGGACCAGGATCACCAGGTACAGGGGAGGCCCTTGAGAGAACCAGAGTCAACAGTTCGAGGTCAGGCGCACGTGGCAACCAGGGTCAGCAGGTCCAAGTCAGGCCAAAGTGGGGTTCACAGTCACTAGGGCACGGTGAGACCCAGAGGGGGACCAGAGTCACCTGGTCCAGTGAGGTCCAGTTGTGGAACACAGTCACCGGGTCCCAATTTTGCTCAGTGAGGACCATGGTCAACAGGGCCAGTTGAGGCCCAGATGGGGACCGGAGTCCCCAAATCCAGGTGAAGCCCAGGTGGAGACCACAGTCACCAGATCCAGGGTAGTCTCAGGTGCAGACCAGAATCACCAGGTCCATGTGAGGTGCAGGTGGCAACCACACTCCCCAGGTCCCGGTGAGGCCCTGGTGGGGACCAGAGTCACGAGGTACATGAGAAGCTAGAAACACTGCAGCCACCAGGTCGACATGGTGTCCATGTGGGACGAGAATCACCAGTTACAAGTGAGGCCCAGGTGGGGATCCGATTCACAATGTCCAGGTGAGACCCAGGTGGGAACCAGTGTCACCACATCCAGGTGTGGCCCAGGTGAAGACCAGAGTTAATGCGTCCGGCTGTGTCACTGTTAGTGAACAGTGTAACCATATCCTGATGCTACCCAGATGGGTACCAGAGACACCAGGTCCTGGTGAGGCCCAGGTGCGACGAGAGACATGAGGTCCATGTGAGGTCCCCATGGGAACCACAGTCAGAAAGTCAGGTGAGGCCATGCTTAGGATCAGAGTCACCAGTTACAGGTGTGGCCCAGGTGGAGCCAGAGTCACTTGGTACAGAAGAGGCCAAAGTCCGGACCAGAGTTACCAGAATCAGGTCAGTCCGAGTGGGGAATAGAATAACCATGTCCCGATGATGCCCAGGTAGAACCAGAGTCACCAGTTCCAGATGGGGCGCAGGTGGGGAGCATGATCACTAGGTCCCAGTGAGACCCAGTTGAGGACCAGAGACACCAGATATGGTTGAGGCCTAAGGGGTACAAGAAACACCTGGTCCAGGTGACATCCAGATGAGGACCAGAGTCACCATGTCTGGGTGAGGCCCAGAATGGTTCCAGAGTCATCATGTCCAGGTGAGGCTCAGGTGTGGAACAGAGTCACCAGGTACCAATGATGCCCAGGTGAGGACCAGAGTCACCAGGTCTGGGTGACGCGCAGATAGGATCAGAGTCACCAGTTCCAGGTGAGGCCAAGAAAGAGTCCACAGCAATCAGTTCCAGGTGGGAATCAAAGTACCAGGACTGGGTGAGGTCCAGATGGGAACCAGAATCACCAGGTCCAGGTGAGGCCCAGGTGGTGACCAGAGTCCCCGGTTCTGGGAGAGGACCAGGTAAGTACCAGATTCACCAGGTCCAAGAGGCACACGTGGGGACCTGTGTCACCAGGTATGGGTGAGGCCCAGGTGTCAACCCCACTCACCAGGTCCAGGTGAGGTCAACCTAGACCAGAGCCACCAGATTCAGGTGAGGCCCTAGTGGGGACCGGAGTCACCAGGTAAATGTGAGTCTACAAGAACACCACAGTCACCAGGTCCAGGTGTGGTTCATGTGGGAACGAGAGTCACCAGGTCCAGGTGAGACCCAGGTGGGGACCACAGACACCGGGTCCAGATTGAGGCCTAGGTGGGGAGACGAGAGTCATCAGGACCAGCTGAGGCCAAAGTCTGGAGCAAAGTTAACATGTTTATGTGAGGGCCAGTTGGGGTACCGATTAACGATGTCCCATTGATGCCAGGTGGGAAAAGAGTCACAAGGTCCAGACGAGGCCTAAGTGAGGAGTAGATTCACCAGGTCCTGTTGAGGCCCAGTTGAGGACCAGTGACCCCAGCTCCGGGTGAGTCCCAGAGGGGGACCAGAGTCACCCGGTTCTGCTGATACCTTGGTGGGGACCAGAGTCACCACGTCAGGGTGAGGCCTAGAGGGGGACGAGAATCACAAAGTACAGGTGAGGCCCCGATGTGGAACTGAGAAAACAGGTCCCATGATGCCCATATGAGGACCTGAGTCACCAGGTCCAGGTGAGGCCCCTGTGGGAACCAGTCACCTCGTCCACGTGAGGCCCAGGTGGGACCACAGTCACCAGGTCCAGGTGAGGCCCAGGTATATAAGAGAGTATCCAGGTCCCAATGATGCCCAGGTAAGGACCAGAGTCAACAGGTCCAGGAGAGGCCCAAATATGGATCAGAGTCATTGTGTTCCAGGTGAGGCCTGAAGGAGACCACAGGAACCAGGTCCAGGAGAGCCCCATATGGGAACCAGAGACACCAGATCCAGATGAGGTCCAGGTGGGACCACAGTCACAAGGTCCAGGGGAGGCGCAGGTGGCAACAGGATTCACCAAGTCCAGGTGAGGCCCAGGTGGCGACCAGTCACCAGATTCAGGTGCGGACCAGCTAAGGACCAGATTGACCAGGCCCCAGTGAAGCCCAAGGGGTGACCAGAGTCACCAGGTATGGGTGAGGCCCAGAGGGGGAGCCAGAGTAACCATTTTAGTTTGAGGCCCAGAATGGGACCAGAGGTCCCTCGTCAAAGTGAGGCCCAGGTGTGGAATAGAGTATCCAGGTCCCAATGATGCCTGGGTGAGGACCAGAGTCACTATGGCCATGCAGGCCCAGCTGGCGAACAGAATCACTTGGTCCTGGTGAGGCATAGGATAAGACCACAGTCAGCAGTATGAGGTGAACCCCTTGTGGGAACCAGAGCCACTCTATCCAGCTGAGTCCCAGGTCCATGTGAGGCCCACGTGAGGGCCAGATTCATCAGGTCGAATTGAGGCATAGATGGGGACAAGAGTCACCAGGTGTGGGTGCGGCCTAGGTGGCGCAAGATTCAGCAGTTCTGAGTTAGGTCAAAGTGGGGACGAGAGACACCAGGTCCAGGTGAGGCCAAACTGAGGACCAGAGTCACCAGATCCAGGTGAGGTCCATGTTGGAAAGAGTCAACAGGTCCTGGAGAGGTCAATGTGGGGACCAGAGTCACCAGATCCAGGTGAAGTCCAGGTGCGGACCAGAGTCACCAGATCCAGGTGAAGCCCAGGTGGGGGTCTGACGCACCATGTCCAGGTGAGACCCAGTTGGGAACCAGTGTCACCATGTCCAGGTGTGGCCCAGGTGAAGACCAGTGTTAATAGGTCCAGTGGGTCACTGTTAGTGAAGAGTGTAACCATATCCTGATGCTACCCAGGTGGTTAGCAGAGACACCAGGTCCTGGTAAGCCCCAGGTGGGACCGGAGACATGAGGTCCAGATGAGTTCCCGATGGGAACCACAGTCACCAGGTCAGGTGAGGCCATGCTTAGGATCAGAGTCACCAGTTACAGGTGAGGCCCAGGTGGAGCCAGAGTCACCTGGTACAGGAAAGGCCAAAGTCAGGACCAGTGTTACCAGGATCAGGTCAGTCCCAGTGGGGAATAGAGTAACCATGTCCCGATGATGCCCACGTAGAACCAGAGTCACCATGTTCAGATGAGGAGCAGGTGGGGAGCATATTCACTAGGTCCCGGTGAGGCCCATTTGAGGACCAGAGTCACCAGGTCTAGTTGAGGCCTAGACGGGTACCAGATTCACCTGGTCTAGGTGACATCCAGAAGGGGACCAGAGTCATCATGTCAGGGTGTGGCCCAGAGGGGATCCAGAGTCATCGTGTCCAGGTGATGCTCAGGTGTGGAACAGAGTATCCAGGTCATAATGATCCACAGGTGAGGAGCAGAGTCACCAGATCTGGCTGAGGCCCAGTTAGGATCAGAGTCACCAGTTCCAGGTGAGGCCAAGAAGGAGTCTACAGCAATCAGGTCCAGGTGGGGAACAAAGTCACCAGGACTGGGTGAGGCCCAGATGGGGAAGATTCACCAGGCCCAGGTGATTCCCAGGTGGTGACCAGGTTACCAGTTCCGGGTGAGGACGAGGTAAGGACCAGATTCACCAGGTACAAGTGAGGCCCACGTGGGACCTGTGTCACCAGGTATGGGTGAGGCCCAGGGGGAAACCCCACTCACCAAGTCCAGGTGAGCCCAACCTGTAGGCCATGCAGAGGAACCATGTCCCGATGATGCCAGGTAGGGACGAGAGATACCAGGTCCAGCTGAGGCCAACCTGCAGGCCATGCAGTGGAACCATGTCCCGATGATTCCCAGGTAGGGACCAGAGTCACCAGGTCCAAATGAGGCCCAGATGGAGCATATTCACAAGGTCCAGGTGAGGCCCAGTTGAGGACCAGAGTCACCAGATCTGGTTGAGGCCTAGAGGGGTACCAGAATCACCTGGTGCAGGTGACATCCAGATGGGCCCAGTGTCACCAGGTCAGGGTGAGGCCCAGAGAGGTTCCAGAGTCACCATGTCCAGGTGAGGCTCAGGTGTGGAACAGAGTCACCAAGTACCAAAGATGCCCAGGTGAGGACCAGAGTCACCAGATTTGGGTGACGCGCAAATAGGATCATAGTCACCAGTTCAAGGTGAGGCCAAGAAAGAGTACACAGCAATCAGGTCCAGGAGGGGAACAAAGGCACCAGGACTGGGTGAGGCCCAGATGGGGACCAGATTCACCAGGTCCAGGTGAGGCCGAGTTGGTGACCAGAGTCCCCGGGTCTGGGAGAGGACCAAGTAAGGACCAGATTCACCAGGTCCAAGAGGCCCAAGTGGGGACCTGAGTCACCAGGTATGGGTGAGGCCCAGGTGGCACCCCGACTCACCAGGTCCAGGTGAGTCCAACCTGCGGGCCATGCAGAGGAACCGTGTCCCGATGATGCCCAGGTAGGGACCAGAGTTACCAGGTCCACCTGAGGCCAACCTGCAGGCCATGCAGTGGAACCATGTCCCGATGATGCCCAGGAAGAGACCAGAGTCACCAGGTCCAAATGATGCCCAGATGGAGCATATACACTAGGTCCAGGTGAGGCCCAGTTGAGGACCAGAGTCACCAGATCTGGTTGAGGCCTAGAGGGGTGCCAGAATCAGCTGGTCCAGGTGACATCCAGATGGGGACCAGAGTCACCAGGTCACGGTGAGTCCAAGAGAGGTTCCAGAGTCATTATGTCCAGGTGAGGCTCAGGTGTGGAACAGAGTCACCAGGTACCATTGATGCCCATGGGAGGACCAGAGTCACCAGATCTGAGGGATGCGCAGATAGGATCAGAGTCACCAGTTCCAGGTGAGGCCAAGAAAGAGTCCACAGCAATAAGGTCCAGGTGGGTAACAAAGTCACTAGGACTATGTGATGCCCAGTAGGGACCAGATTCAGCAGGTCCAGGTGTTGCTCAAGTGGTTACCAGAGTCCCAGGGAGTGGGAGATGACCAGGTAAGGACCAGAGTCATCACGTCCAAGAGAGCCACGTGGGGACCTGAGCCACCCGGTATGGTTGAGGCCCTGGTGACAACCCCACTCACCAGGTCCAGGTGAGGCCAACCGGCAGGCCAGAGACACCAGATCCAGGTGAAGCCCTAGTGAGGACCAGAGTCACCATTTAAATGTGAATCTACAAGAACAGGACAGTCACCAGGTCCTAGTTTGTTTCATGTGGGAACGAGAATCACGAGGTCCAGGTGAGGCATAGAAAAAGACCACTGTTGAATAAGTCACCAGTATCAGGTGAGCACCTTGTGGTTACCAGAGCCACTCTATCCAGCTGAGTCCCAGGTCCATGTGAGGACCACTTGAGGACCAGATTAATCAGGTCGAATTGAGGCATAGCTGGGGACAAGAGTCACCAGGTCTAGGTGCGGCCTGGGTGGGGCAAGATTCTACAGTTCTGAGTTAGGTCAAAGTGGGGACGAGAGACACCAGGTCCAGGTGAGGCCAAACTGAGGACCAGAGTGACCAGATCTGGTTGAGGCCTAGAGGGTTACCAAAATCACCTGGTCCAGGTGACATCCAGATGGGGACCAGAGTCAGCAGGTCATGGTGAGGCCCAGAGAGGTTCCAGAGTAATCATGTTCGGGTGAGGCTCAGGTGTGGAACAGAGTCACCAGGTACCAATGATGCCCAGGTTAGGACCAGAGTCACCAGGTCTGGGTGACGCGCAGATAGGATCAGAGTCACCAGTTCCAGGTGAGGCCAAGAAAGAGTCCACAGCAATGAGGTCCAGGTGGGGAACAAAGTAACCAGGACTGGGCGAGGCTCAGATGGGGACCAGATTCACCAGGTCCAGGTGAGGCCCAGGTGGTGACCAGAGTCCCCGGGTCTGTGAGAGAACCAGGTAAGGACCAGATTCACCAGGTCCAAGAGGCCCACGCGGGGACCTGAGTCACCAGGTATAAGTGAGGCCCAGGTGGCAACCTCACTCACCAGGTCCAGGTGATGCCAACAGCAGGCCAATGTCACCAGATCCAGGTGAGGCCCTAGTGGGGACTGGAGTCACCAGGTAAATATGAGTCTACAAGAACAGGACAGTCACCAGGTCCAGGTGTGCTTCATGTGTGAACGAGAGTCACGAAGTTCAGGTGAGACCCAGGTTGGGACCACAGTCACCAGGTCCAGATTGAGGCCTAGGTGGGGGGACCATTGTCATCAGGACCAGTTGAGGCCAAAGTGTGGAGCAAAGTTATCATGTCCAGGTGAAGCCCAGGTGGTGAACATAGTAACCATGTCCCATTGATGCCAGGTGGGAAAAGAGTCACAAGGTCCAGACGAGGCCTAATTGAGGAGTAGATTCACCAGGACCCGTTGAGGCCCAGTTGAGGACCAGTGTCCCCAGCTCCGGGTGAGTCCCAGAGGGGGCCCAGAGTAACCCGGTTCTGGTGATATCCAGATGGGAACCAGAGTCACCATGTCAGGGTGAGGCCCAGAGGGGATCCAGAGTCATCATGTCCAGGTGAGGCTCAGGTGTGAAACAGAGTATCCAGGTCATAATGGTCCACAGGTGGTTACCATAGTCACCAGATCTGGGTGAGGCCCAGCTACGATCAAAGTCACCACTTCTCGGTGAGGCCAAGAAGGTGTCCACAGCAATCAGGTCCAGGTGGGAAACAAAGTCACCAGTACTGGGTGAGGCCCAGATGGGGATCAGATTCACAAGGCCCAGGTGATTCCCAGGTGGTGACCAGAGATACCAGTTCCGGGTGAAGACCAGGTAAGGACCAGATTCACCAGGTCCAAGTGAGGCCCAAGTGGGGACCTGTGTCACCAGGTATGGGTGAGGCCCAAGTGGCATCCTCACTAACCAGGTCCATGTGAGGCCAACCTGCAGGCAAAGTCACCCGATTCACGTGAGGCCCTAGTGGGGACTGGAGTCACCAGTTAAAAGTGATTCTACAAGAACAACACAGTCACCAGGACCTGGTGTTGTTCATGTGGGAACGAGAGTCACCAGGTCCAGGTGAGACCCAGGTGGGGAACACAGGCACCAGGTTCAGATTGAGGCCTAGGTGGGGGGACCAGAGTCATCAGGACCAGTTGAGGCCAAAGTGTGGAGCAAAGTTATCATGTCCATATGATGCCCAGGTGGGGAAGAGTAACCATGTCCCGTTGATGCCAGGTGGGAAAAGAGTCACAAGGTCCAGACGAGGCCTTAGTGAGGAGTAGATTCACCAGGTCCTGTTGAGGCCCAGTTGAGGACCAGTGTCCCCAGCTCCGGGTGAGTCCCAGAGGGGGACCAGTGTCACCCGGTTCTGGTGATATCCAGGTGGGGACCAGAGTCACCACGTCAGGGAGAGGCCCAGAGTGGGACGAGAATAACTAGGTCCAGATGAGACCCCGATGTGGAACTGAGAACCCTGGTCCCATGATGCCCATATGAGGCCCTGAGTCACCAGGTCCAGGTGAGGTCCCTGTGGGAACCAGTCACCTCGTCCAGGGTGAGGCCCAGGTGTGACCACATACACCAGGTCCAGGTGAGGCCCAGGTATATAGAGAGTATCCAGGTCCCAATGATGCCCAGGTAAGGACCAGAGGCAACAGGTCCAGGAGAGGCCCAAATATGGATCAGAGTCATTGTGTTCCAGGTGAGGCCAGATGGAGACCACAGGAACCAGGTCCAGGAGAGCCCCATATGGGAACTAGAGCCACCAGATCCAGGTGAGATCCAGGTGAGACCAGAGTCACAAGGTCCAGGTGAGGCGCAGGTGGCAACAGGATTCACCAAGTCCAGGTGAGGCCCAGGTGGCGACCAGTCACCAGAACCAGGTGCGGACCAGCTAAGGACCAGATTCACCAGGCCCAAGTGATGCCCAAATTGTGACCAGAGTCACCAGGTCAGGGTGAGTCACAGAGGGGGAACCACAGTATCCAGTTTAGTTTGAGGCCCAGAATGGGACCAGAGGTCCCTGTTAAGTGAGGCCCAGGTGTGGAATATAGTTTCCAGGTCCCAATGATGCCTGGGTGAGGACCAGAGTCACTAGGGCATGCAGGCCCAGATGGGGCACAGTATCACTAGGTCCTGGTGAGGCATAGATAAGACCACAGTCAGCAGTATCAGGTGAGCCCCTTGTGGGAACCAGAGCCACTCTATCCAGCTGAGTCCCAGGTCCATGTGAGGACCACGTGAGGACCAGATTCATCATGTCGAATTGAGGCATAGCTGGGGACAAGAGTCACCAGGTCTGGGTGCGGCCTAGGTGGGGCAAGATTCAGCAGTTCTGAGTTAGGTCAAAGTGGGGACGAGAGACACCAGGACCAGGTGTGGCCAAACTGAGGACCAGAGGCACCAGATCCAGGTGAGGTCCATGTTGGAAAGAGAGTCACCAGGTCCAGGAGAGGTCCAGGTGGGGACCAGAGTCACCAGATATAGGTGAAGTCCAGGTGGCTACCAGAGTCACTAGGTCCAGATGAGGCCGAGGTGAGGATCAGAGTTACCAGATACACGTGAGCCCCCGGCGGGAATCAGAGCCAAAAGGTCCACGTGAGGATGGCTTGGGACCATGGTCAAGAGGTGTACTTGAGGCCCAGGTGTGGAACACAGTAATCATGTCCAGGTGAGTCCCCAGTGGTGACAAGAGTCACCACGTCCAGTTGAGGCCCAATTGGGGACCAGGATCACCAGGTACAGGGGAGGCCCTTGAGAGAACCAGAGTCAACAGTTCGAGGTCAGGCGCAGGTGGCAACCAGGGTCAGCAGGTCCAAGTCAGGCCAAAGTGGGGTTCACACTCACTAGGGCACAGTGAGACCCAGAGGGGGACCAGAGTCACCTGGTCCAGGTGAGGTCCAGTTATGGAACACAGTCACCGGGTCCCAATTTAGCTCAGTTGAGGACCATGGTCAACAGGGCCAGGTGAGACCCAGATGGGGACCAGAGTCCCCAAATCCAGGTGAAGCCCAGGTGGGGACCAGAGTCACCAGATCCAGGTGAAGCCCAGGTGGGGACCACAGTCACCAGATCCAGGGTAGTCTCAGGTGCAGACCAGAATCACCAGGTCCAGGTGAGGTGCAGGTGGCAACCACACTCACCAGGTCCCGGTGAGGTCCTGGTGGGTACCAGAGTCACGAGGTACATGAGAAGCTAGAAACACTGCAGCCACCAGGTCCACATGATGTCCATGTGGGAACGAGAATCACCAGTTTTAGGTGAGGACCCGGTGGGGATCCGACTCACCCTCTCCAGTTGAGACCCAGGTGGGAACCAGTGTCACCATGACCAGGTGTGGCCCCAGGTGAAGACCAGAGTAAATAGGTCCGGCTGGTTCACTGTTAGTGAACTGTGTAACCATATCCTGAAGCTACCCAGGTGGATACAAGAGACACCATGTCCTGGTGAGGCCCAGGAGGGACCAGAGACATGAGGTCCAGATGAGGTTCGATGGAAACCACAGTCACCAGGTCAGGTGAGGCCATGCTTAGGATCAGAGTCACCAGTTACAGGTGAGGCCCAGGTTGAGCCAGAGTCATCTGGTACAGAAAAGGCCAAAGTCAGGACCAGAATTACCAGGATCAGGTCAGTCCCAGGGGGGAATAGAGTAACCATGTCCCGATGATGCCCAGGTAGAACCAGGGTCACCAGGTCCAGATGAAGCACAAGTGGGGAGCATGTTCACTAGGTCCCGGTGAGGCCCAGTTGAGGACCAGAGTCACCAGGTCAAGTTGAGGCCAAGAGTGGTACCAGATTCACCTGCTCTAGGTGACTTCCAGATGGTGACCAGAGTCACCATGTCATACTGAGGCCCAGAGAGGTTCCAGAGTCATCATGTCCAGGTGACGCTCAGGTGTGGAACAGAGTATCCAGGTCATAATGGTCCACAGGTGAGGAAAGGAGTCACCAGATCTGGGTGAGGACTACTTAGGATCAGAGTCACCAGTTCCAGGTGAGGTCAAAAAAGGGTCCACAGCAATCAGGTCCAGGTGGGGAACAAAGTCACCAGGACTCGGTGAGGCCCAGATGGGGACCAGATTCACCAGGTCCACGTGATTCCCAGGTGGTGACCAGACTTACCAATTCCGGGTGAGGACCAGGTAAGGACCAGATTCACCAGGTCCAAGAGACCCACGTGGAGACCTGAGTCACCAGGTATGGGTGAGGCCCAAATGGCATCCCCACTAACCAGGTCCATGTGAGGCCAACCTGCAGGTCAATTCACCTGATCCACGTGAGGACCTAGTGGGGACTGGAGTCACCAGTTAAAAGTGATTCTACAAGAACAACACAGTCACCAGATCCAGGTGTGGTTCATGTGGGAACGAGAGTCATCAGGTCCAGGTGAGACCCAGGTGGGGACCACAGTCATCAGGTCCAGATTGAGGCCTATGTCGGGGGACCAGAGTCATCAGGACCAGTTGAGGCCAAAGTGTGGAGCAAAGTTATCATGTCCATGTGAGGCCCAGGTGGGGAACAGAGTTACAATGTCCGAAAGATGCCAGGTGGGAACAGAGTCACAATGTCCAGACGAGGCCTAAGTGAGGAGTAGATTCACCAGGTCCTGTTGAGGCCCAGTTGAGGAACAGTGTCCCCAGCTCCGGGTGAGTCCCAGAGTGGGACCAGTGTCACCCGGTTCTGGTGATATCCAGGTGGGGACCAGAGTCACCACGTCAGGGTGAGGCCCAGAGTGGGACGAGAATCACTATCTCCAGATGAGACCCCGATGTGGAACTGAGAACCCTGGTCCCATGATGCCCATATGAGGACCTGAGTCACCAGGGCCAGGTGAGGTCCCCGTGGGAACCAGTCACCTCGTCCAGGTGAGGCCCTGGTGGGACCACAGTCACCAGGTCCAGGTGAGGCCCAGGTATATAGAGAGTATCCAGGTCCCAATGATGCCCCGGTAAGGACCAGATTCAACAGGTCCAGGAGAGGCCCAAATATGGATCAGAGTCATTGTGTTCCAGGTGAGACCCGATGGAGACCACAGGAACCAGGTCCAGGAGTGCCCCTTATGCGAAACAGAGCCGCCATATCCAGGTGAGGTGCAGGTGGGACCACAGTCAAAAGGTCCAGGTGAGGCCCAGGTGGCGACCAGTCACCAGATCCAGGTGAGGACCAGCTAAGGACCAGATTCACCAGGCCCAAGTGAAGCCCAAGGGGAGACCAGAGTCACCAGGTAAGGGTGAGGCCCAGAGGGGGAACCAGAGTAACCAGTTTAGTTTGAGGCCCAGAATGGGACCAGAGGTCCCTGGTCAAAGTGAGGCCCAGATGTGGAATAGAGTATCCAGGTCCAAATGATGCCTGGGTGAGGACCAGAGTCACTAGAGCCATGCAGGCCCAGATGGGGAACAGAATCACTAGGTCCTGGTGAGGCATAGAATAAGACCACAATCACCAGTATCAGGTGTTACCCTTGTGGGAACCAGAGCCACTCTATCCAGCTGAGTCCCAGGTCCATGTGAGCCCCACGTCAGGACCAGATGCATCAGGTCGAATTGAGGTATAGCTGGGGAGAAAAGTCACCAGGTCTGGGTGCGGCCTAGGTCGGGAAAGATTCAGCAGTTCTGAGTTAGGTCAAAGTGGGGACGAAAGACACCAGGTCCAGGTGAGGCCAAACTGAGGACCAGAGTCACCAGATACAGGTGAGGTCCATGTTGGAAAGAGAGTCACCAGGTCCAGGAGAGGTCCAGGTGGGGACCAGAGTCACCAGTTCCAGGTGAAGTCCAGGTGGGGATCAGAGTCTCTAGGTCCAGTGAAGCCCAGGGGAGGACCAGAGTTACCATGTAGACGTGAGGCCCCGGTGGGGATCAGAGGACACAGGTCCACGTGAGGCCGACTTCGGGACCATGGACAACATGTCTCCCTGAGGCCCAGGTGTGGAACACAGTAATCATGTCCAGGTGAGTCCTCGGTGGTGACAAGAGTCACCACGTCCACGTGAGGCCCAGGTGGTGACCAAAATCACCAGGTACAGGGGAGGCTCTTGAAAGAACCAGAGTCAACAGTTCGAGGTCACGCGCAGGTGGCAACCTGGGTCAGCACGTCCAAGTCAGGCCAAAGTGGGTTTCACAGTCACTAGGGCACGGTGACACCCAGAGGGGGAACAGAGTCACCTGGTCCAGGTGAGGTTCAGTTGTGGAACACAGCCACCGGGTCCCAATTTTGCCCAGTTGAGGACCATGGTCAACAGGGGCAACTGATGCCCCGATGGGTACCGGAGTCCCCAAATCCAGGTGAAGCCCAGTGGGGACCACAGTCACCAGATCCAGGGTAGTCTCAGATGCAGACCAGAATCGCCAGGTCCAGGTGAGGTGCAGGTGGCAACCACACTCACAAGGTCCCGGTGAGGCCCTGGTGGGGACCAGAGTCACGAGGTACATGAGAAGCTAGAAACACTGTAGCCACCAGGTCCCCATGATGTCCATGTGGGAACGAGAATCACCAGTTACAGGTGAGGACCAGGTGGGGATCCGACTCACCATGTCCAGGTGAGACCCAGGTGGGAACCAGTGTCACCATGCCCAAGTGTGGACCAGGTGAGGACGAGAGTTAATAGGTCCGGCCGGGTCACTGTTAGTGGACAGTGTAACCATATCCTGATGCTACTCAGGTGGGTACCAGATACAAGGTCCTGCAGAGTCCCAGTTGGAACCACAGTCACCAGGTCCAGGTGAGGCCCAGGTATATAAGAGAGTATCCAGGTCCCAATGATGCCCAGGTAAGGACCAGAGTCAACAGGTCCAGGAGAGGCCCAAATATGGATCAGAGTCATTGTGTTCCAGGTGAGGCCAGAAGGAGACCACAGGAACCAGGTCAAGGAGAGCCCCATATGGGAACCAGAGCCACGAGATCCAGGTGAGTTCCAGGTGGGGCACAGTAACAAGGTCCAGTTGAGGAACAGGTGGCAACAGGATTCACCAAGTCCAGGTGAGGTCCAGGTGGCGACCAGTCACCAGATCCAGGTGCCGACTAGATAAGGACCAGATTCACCACGTCCAAGTGAAGCCCAAGGGGAGACCAGAGTCACCTGGTAAGGGTGAGGACCAGAGGGGGAAGCAGAGTAACCAGTTTAGTTTGAGGCCCAGAATGGGACCAGAGGTCCCTGGTCAAAGTGAGGCCCAGATGTAGAATAGAGTATCCAAGGTCCCAATGATGCCTGGGTGAGGACCAGAGTCACAGTCATAAGGTCCAGTTGAGACGCAGGTGGCAACAGGATTCACCAAGTTCAGGTGAGGCCCAGGTGGCGACCAGTCACCAGATACAGATGAGGACCAGCTAAGGACCAGATTGACCAGGCCCAAGTAAATGCCAATGGGTGACCAGAGTCACCAGGTCAGGGTGAGGCCCTTAGGGGGAACCAGAATAACCAGTTTAGTTTGAGGCCCAGAATGGGACCAGAGGTCCCTGGTCAAAGTGAGGCCCAGGTGTGGAATAGAGTATCCAGGTCCCAATGATGCCTGGTGAGGACCAGAGTCACTAGGGCCATGCAGGCCCAGATGGGGAACAGAATCACTAGGTCCTGATGAGGCATAGAATAAGGCCACAGTCACCAGTATCACCTGAACCCCTTGTGGGAATCAGAGCCACTCTATCCAGCTGAGTCCCAGGTCCATGTGAGGCCCACGTGAAAACCAGATTCATCAGGTTAAATTGAGGCATATATGGGGACCAAAGTCACCAGCTCTGGGTGCGGCCTAGGTGGGGCAAGATTCAGCAGTTCTGAGTTAGGTCAAAGTGGGGACGAGAGACGCCAGGTCCAGGTGAGGTCCATGTTGTAAAGAGAGTCACCAGGTACAAGAAAGGTCCAGGTGGGGACCAGAGTCACGAGATCAAGGTGAGGTCCATGTTGGAAAGAGAGTCACCAGGTCCAGGAGAGGTCCAGGTGGGGACCAGAGTCACCAGATCTAAGTGAAGACCAGGTGGGGACCAGAGTCACCAGATCCCGGTGAAGCCCAGTTGGGGACCAGAGTCACTAGGTCAAGGTGAGGCCCAGGTGAGGACCAGAGTTACCAGGTACACGTGAGGCCCCGGTGGGGATCAGAGGCAACAGGTCCATGTGAGGTCGGCTTGGGGACCATGGTCAACAGGTCTACTTGAGGCCCAGGTGTGGAACACAGTAAGCAGGTCCAGGTGGGCCCCCGGTGGTGAGAAGAGTCACCACGTCCAGGTGAGGCCCAGGTGGGGACCAAGATCACCAGGTACAGGGGAGGCCCTTGAAAGAACCAGAGTCAACAGTTCGAGGTCAGGCGCAGGTGGCAACCAGTGTAAGCAAGTCCAAGTCAGGCCAAAGTGGGGTTCACAGTCACTAGGGCACGGTGTGACCAAGAGGGGGACCAGAGTCACCTAGTCCAGGTGAGGTCCAGTTGTGGAACACAGTCACTAGTTCCCAAATTTGCCCAGTTTACACCATGGTAAACAGGGTCAGGTAAGGCCCAGATGGAGACCGGAGTCCCCAAAGGAGGTGAAGCCCAGGTGGGGACCACAGTCACCAGATCCAGGGGTGTCTCAGGTGCAGACCAGAATCACCAGGTCCAGGTGAGGTGCAGGTGGCAACCACACTCACCAGGTCCCGGTGAGGCCCTGGTGGGGACCAGAGTCACGAGGTACATGAGAAGCTAGAAACACTGCAGTCACCAGGTCCACATGGTGTCCATGTGGGAACGAGAATCACCAGTTACAGGGGAGGACAATTTGTGGATCCGACTCACCATGTCCAGGTGAGACCCAGGTGGGAACCAGTGTCACCATGTCCAGGTGTGGCCCAGGTGAAGACCAGAGTTAATAGGTCCGGACGGGTCACTGTTCGTGAACAGTGTAACCGTATCCTGATGCTACCCAGGTGGGTACCAGAGACACCAGGTCCTGGTGAAGCCCAGGTGGGACCAGAGACATGAGGTCCAGGTGATATCCCGATGGGAACCACAGTCACCAGGTCAGGTGAGGCCACGCTTAGGATCAGAGTCACCAGTTACCGGTGAACCCAAGGTGGACCCAGAGTCACCTGGTACAGAAGAGGCCAAATCAGGACCAGAGTTACCAGGATCAGGTCAGTCCCAGTGGGGAATACAATAACCATGGCCCGATGATGCCCAGGTAGAACCAGAGTCACCAGGTCCAGATGAGGCACAGTTGGGGAGCATATTAACTAGGTCCCGGTGAGGCCCAGATGAGGACCAGAGTCACCAGGCCTAGTTGAGGTCTAGAGGGATACCAGATTCACCTGGTCTAGGTGACATCCAGATGGGGACCAGAGTCACCACGTCAGGGTGAGGCCCAGACGGGATACAGAGTCATCATGTCCAGGTGAGGCTCCGGTGTGGAACTGTCACCAGGTACCAATGATGCCCAGTTGAGGACCAGAGTCACCAGGTCTGGGTGACGCGCAGATAGGATCAGAGTCACCAGTTCCAGGTGAGGCCAAGAAAGAGTCCACAGCAATCAGGTCCAGGTGGGGAACAATGTCAACGGGAGTGGATGACGCCCAGATGGGTACCAGAAACACCAGGCCCAGGTGATTCCCAGGTGGTGACCAGAGTTACGAGTTCCGGGTGAGAACAAGGTAAGGACCAGATTCACCCGTTCCCAGTGAGGCCCACGTGGGGACCTGTGTCAACAGGCATGGGTGAGGCACAGGTGACAACCCCACTCACCAGGTCCAGGTGATGCCAACCTGCAGGCCATGCAGAGGAACCATGTACTGATGATGCACAGGTAGGGACTAGAATTACCCGGTGCAGGTGATGCCAACCTGCAGGGCATGTGTGGAACCATGTCCCGATAATGCCCAGGTAGGGACCAGAGTTACAATGTCCAGGTGAGACCAACCTGCAGGCCATGCTGTGGAGCAATATCCCTATGATGTCCAGGTATGGACCAGAGTCACCAGGTCCAAATGAGGCCAAGATGGATCATATTCACTAGGTCCAGATGAGGCCCAGTTGAGGACCCGAGTCACCATATCTGGTTGAGGCCTAGAGGGGTACCAGATCCCGTGGTCCAGGTGACATCCAGATGGGGACCAGAGTCACCAGGTCAGGGTGAGGCCCAGAGAGGTTCCAGAGTCCTCATGTCCAGGTGAGGCTCAGGTGTGGAACAGAGTAATCAGGTACCAATGATGCCCAGGTGAGTTCCAGAGTCACCAAATCTGGGTGACGCGCAGATAGGATCAGAGTCACCAGTTCCAGGTGAGGCCCATGTGGAGCCAGAATCACCTGGTACATAAGAGGCCAAAGTCAGGACCAGAGTTACCAGGATCAGGTCAGTCCCAGTGTGGAACAGAGTAAACATGTCCCGATGATGCCCAGGAAGAACCAGAGTTACCAGGTCCGGATGAGGTGCAGGTGGGAGCATATTCACTAGGTCCCGGTTAGGCCAAGTTGAGGACCAAGTCACCAGGTCTAGTTGAGGCTTGGAGGCGTACCAGATTCACCTGGTCTAGGTGACATCCAGATGGGGACCAGAGTCACCATGTCAGGCTGAGACCCAGAGGGGATCCAGAGTCATCATGTCCAGGTGAGGCTCACGTGTGGAACAGAGTATCCAGGTCATAATGGTCCACAGGTGAGGACCAGAGTCACCAGATCTGGGTGAGGCCCAGTTAGGATCAGAGTCACTAGTTCCAGGTGAGGGCCAAGAAGGAGTACACAGCAATCAGGTCCAGGTGGGAACAAAGTCACCTGGACTGGATGAGGCCCAATGGGGACCAGAATCACAATGTCCAGGTGATTCCCAGGTGATGACCAGAGTTACCAGTTCCGGGTGAGGACAAGGGAAGGACCAGATACACCAGGTCCACGTGAGGCCCACGAGGGAACCTATGTCACCATGTATGGGTGAGGCACAATTGGCAACCCCACTTACCAGGTCCAGGTGAGGCCAACCTGAAGGCGATGGAGAGGAACAGTGTCCCGATGATGCCCATGTAGGGACCAGAGTTACCAGGTCCAGGTGAGGCCAACCTGCAGGCGATGGAGAGGAACCGTGTCCCGATGATGCCCAGGTAGGGACCAGAGTTACCAGGCCCAGGTGAGGCCAACCTGCAGACCATGCAGTGGAACCATATCCCTATGATGCCCAGGTAGGGACCAGAGTCACCAGGTCCAAATGAGGCCCACATGGAGCATATTCACTAGGTCCAGGAGAGGCCCAGTTGAGGACCAGAGTCACCAGATCTGGTTGAGGCCTAGAGGAATACGAGAATCCCCTGTTCCAGGTGACATCCAGATGGAGACCAGAGTCACCAGGGAAGGGTGAGGCTCAGAGAGGTTCCAGAGTCATCATGTCCAGGTGAGGCTCAGGTGTAGAACAGAGTCACCATGTAACAATGTTGCCCAGGTGAGGACCAGAGTCACCAGGTCTGGGTGACGCGCAGATATGATCAGAGTCACCAGTTCCAGGTGAGGCCAAGAAAAGTCCACAGTAATCAGGTCCAGGTGGGGAACAAAGTCACCAGGACTGCGTGAGACCTAGATGGGGACCAGATTCACCAGATCCAGGTGAGGCCCAGTTGGTGACCAGAGTACCCGGGTCTGGGAGAGGACCAGATATTAACCAGATTCACCAGGTCCAAGAAGCCCACGTGTGGACCTGAGTCAACACGTATGGGTGAGGCCCATGTGGCAACCCGACTCACCAGGTCCAGGTGAGGCCAACCTGCAGGTCAGAGTCACCAGATCCAGGTGAGGCCCTAGTGGGGACCGGAGTCACAGGTAAATGTGAGTCTACAAGAACACCACAGTCAACAGGGCCAGGTGTGTTTCAAGTGGGAACGAGAGTCACCAGGTCCAGGTGAGACCCAGGTGGGGACCACACTCACCAGGTCCAGATTGAGGTCTAGGTGGGGGGACAAGATTCATCAGGACCAGTTGAGGCCAAAGTGTGGAGCAAAGTTATCATGTCCAGGAGAGGCCCAGGTGGGCAACAGTGTAACCATGTCCCATTGATGCCAGGTGGGAAAAGAGTCACAAGGTCCAGACGAGGCCTAAGTGAGGAGTAGATTCACCAGGTCCTGTTGAGGCCCAGCTGAGGACCAGTGTCCCCAGCTCCGGGAGAGTCCTAGAGGGGGACCAGAGTCACCCGGTTCTGGTGATATCCAGGGGTGACCAGAGTCACCACGTCAGGGTGAGGCCCAGAGGGGGACGAAAATCACTAGGTCCAGGTGAGGCCCCGATGTGGAACTGAGAAACCAGGTCCCATGATGCCATATGAGGACCTGAGTCATCAGGTCCAGGTGAGGTCCCTGTGGGAACCAGTCACCTCGTCCAGGTGAGGCCCAGGTGGGACCACAGTCACCAGGTCCAGGTGAGGCCCAGGTATATAAGAGTGTATCCAGGTCCCAGTGATGCCCAGGTAAGGACCAGCATCATCAGTTCCAGGAGAGGCCCAAATATGTATCAGAGTCATTGTGTTACAGGTGAGGCCAGATGGAGACAACACGGACCAGATTCAGGAGAGCCCCATATGGGAACCAGAGCAACCAGATCCAGGTGAGGTCCAGGTGGGACCACAGTCACAAGGTCCTGGTGAGGCGCAGGTGGCAATAGGATTCACCAAGTCCAGGTGAGACCCAGGTGGCGACCAGTCACCAGATCCAGGTGAGGACCAGCTAAGGAGCAGATTCCCCAGGCCCAAGTGAAGCCCAAGGGCTGACCAGATTTACCAGGTAAGGGTGAGGCCCCGAGTGGGAACCAGAGTAACCAGTTTAGTTTGAGGCCCAGAATGGGACCAGAGGTCCCTGGTCAAAGTGAGGCCCAGGTGAGGAATAGAGTATCCAGGTCCGAATGATGCCTGGGTGAGGACCAAAGTCACTAGGGCCATGCAGGCCCAGATGGGGAACAGAATCACTAGGTCCTGGTGAGGCATAGAAAAAGACCACAGTCACCAGTATCAGGTGAGCCCCTTGTGGGAACCAGAGCCACTCTATCCAGCTGATTCCCAGGTCCATGTGAAGCCCACGTGAGGACCAGATTCATCAGGTCGAATTGAGGCATAGCTGGGGACAAGAGTCACCAGGACTGGGTGCGGCCTAGGTGGGGCAAGATTCAGCAGTTCTGAGTTAGGTCAAAGTGGGGACGAGAGACACTAGGTCCAGGTGAGGCCAAACTGAGTACCAGAGTCACCAGATCTAGGTGAGGTCCATGTTGGAAAGAGAGTCACCAGGTCCAGGAGAGGTCCAGGTGGGGACCAGAGTCACTAGATCCGGGTTAAGTCCAGGTGGGGACCAGAGTCACCAGATCGAGGTGAAGCCCAGGTGGGGACCAGATTCACTAGGTGCAGATGAGGCCCAGGTGAGGACCAGAGTTACCAGGTACACGTGAGGATCCGGTGGGGATCAGAGGCAACAGGGCCATGTGAGGCCGGCTTGGGTACCATGGTCAACAGGTCTACTTGAGACCCAGTTGTGGAACACAGTAAGCAGGTCCAGGTGAGTCCCACGTGGTGACAAGAGTCACCAGGTCCAGGTGAAGCCCAGGTGGACACCAGGATAAACAGGTACAGGGGAGGCCCTTGAAAGAACCAGAGTCAAGAGTTCGAGGTCAGGCGCAGGTGGTAACCAGGGTCAGCAGGTCCAAGTTAAGCCAAAGGAAACTTCACAGTCACTAGGACACGGTGAGACCCAGAGGGGCACCAGAGTCCCCTGGTCCAGGTGAGGTCCAGTTGTGGAACACAGTCACCAGGTCCCAATTTTGCCCAGCTTAGGACAATGGTCAACAGGGCCAGGTGAGGCCCAGATGGGGACCGGAGTCTCGAAATCCAGGTGAAGCCCAGGTTGGACCACAGTCACCAGATGCAGGGTAGTCTCAGGTGCATACCAGAATCACCAGGTCCAGGTGTGGTGCAGGTGGCAACCAAACTCATCAGGTCCCGGTGAGGCACTGGTGGGGACCACAGTCACGAGGTACATGAGAAGCTAGAAACACTGCAGCCACCAGGTCCACATGATGTCCATGTGGGAATGAGAATCACCAGTTACAGGTGAGGACCAGGTGGGGATCCGACTCACCATGTCCAGGTGAGACCCAGGTGGGAACCAGTGTCACCATGTCCAGGTGTGGCCCAGGTGAAGACCAGAGTTAATAGGTCCGGCTGGGTCACTGTTAGTGAACAGTGTAACCATATCCTGATGCTACTCAGGTGGGTACCAGAGACACCAGGTCCTGGTGAGGCCCAGGTGGGACAAGAGACATGAGGCCCAGGTGAGGTCCCGATGGGAACCACAGTCACCAGGTCAGGTGAGGCCATTCTTAGGATCAGAGTCACCAGTTACAGGTGAGTCCCAGGTGGAGCCAGAGTCAACTGGTACAGAAGAGGCCAAAGTCAGGACCAGAGTCACCACGATCAGGTCAGTCCCAGTGGGGAATAGAGTAACCATGTCCCGATGATGCCCAGGTAGAATCAGAGTCACCAGGTCCAGATGAGGCGTAGGTGGGGAGCATATTCACTAGGTCGCGGTGAGGCCCAGTTGAGGACCAGAGTCACCAGGTCTAGTTGAGGCCTAGAGGGGTACCAGATTCACCTGGTCTAGGTGACATCCAGATGGGGACCAGAGTCAACAGGTCAGGGTGAGGCCCAGAGAAGATCCAGAGTCATCATGTCCAGGTGAGGTTCAGGTGTGGAACAGAGTCACCAGGTACCAATGATGCCCAGGTGAGGACCAGTGTCAACAGGTCTGGGTGACGCGCAGATAGGATCAGAGTCACCAGTTCCAGGTGAAGCCAAGAAAGAGTCCACAGCAATCAGGTCCAGGTGTGGAATAAATTCACCAAGAATGGGTGAGTCCCAGATGGGGACCAGATACATCAGGTCCAGGTGAGGCCCAGGTGGTGACCAGAGTCCCCGGGTCTGGGAGAGGACCAGGTAAGAACCAGATTCACCAGGTCCAAGAGGCCCACGTGGGGACCTGACTCACCAGGTATGGGTGAGGCCCAGGTGGCAACCCCACTCACCAGGTCCAGGTGAGGCCAACCTGCAGGCCAGAGTCACCAGATCCAGTTGAGGCCCTAGTGGGGACCAGAGTCACCAGGTAAATGTGAGTCTACAAGAACACTACAGTCACCAGGTCCAGGTGTGGTTCATGAGGGAACGAGAGTCACCAGGTCCAGGTGAGAACCAGGTGGGGACCACAGTCACCAGGTCCAGATTGAGGACTAGGTGGGGGGACCAGAGTCATCAGGATTTGTTGAGGCCAAAGTGTGGAGCAAAGTTATCATGTCCAGGTGAGACCCAGTTGGGGAACAGAGTAACCATGTCCCATTGATGCCAGGTGGGAAAAGAGTCACAAGATCCAGATGAGGCCTAAGTGAGGAGTAGATTCACCAGGTCCTGTTGAGGCCCAGCTGAGGACAATTATCGTCAGCTCCGAGTGAGTCCCAGAGGGGGACCAGAGTCACGCGGTGTTGGTTATATCCAGGTGGGGACCTGAGTCACCACGTCAGGGTGAGGCCCAGAGGGGACGAGAATCACTAGGTCCAGGTGAGGCCCCGATGTGGAACTGAGAAACCAGGTCCCATGATGCCCATATGAGGACCTGAGCCACCAGGTCCAGGCGAAGTCCTTGTGGGAACCAGTCACCTCGTCCAGGTGAGGCCCAGGTGGGACCACAGTCACCAGGTCCAGGTGAGGCCCAGGAATATAAGAGAGTATCCAAGTCCCAATGATGCCCAGGTAAGGACCAGAGTCAACAGGTAAAAGAGAGGCCCAAATATGGATCAGAGTCATTGTGTTCCAGGTAAGGCCAGATCGAGACCAGAGGAACCAGTTCCAGGAGAGCCCCATATGGGAAACAGAGCCACCAGATCCAGGTAGGTCCAGGTGCGACCACAGTCACAAGGTCCAGGTGAGGCGCAGGAGGCAACAGGATTCAACAAGTCCAGGTGAGACCCAGGTGGCCACCAGTCACCAGATACAGGTGCGGACCAGCTAAGGACAAGATTCAGCAGACCCATGTGAAGCCCAAGGGGTGACCAGAGTCACCAGGTAGGGGTGAGGCCCAGAGGGGGAACCAGAGTAACCAGTTTAGTTTGAGGCCCAGAATGGGACCAGAGATCCCTGGTCAAATTGAGGCCCAGGTGTGGAATAGAGTATTCAGGTCCCAATGATGCCTGGGTGAGGACCAGAGTCACTAGGGCCATGCAGGCCCAGATGGCAAACAGAATCACTAGGTCTTGGTGAGGCATAAAATAACACCACAGTCAGCAGTATCAGGTGATCCCCTTGTGGGAACAAGAGCCACTCTATCCAGCTGAGTAGCAGGTCCATGTGAGGCCCACGTGAGGACCAGATGCATCAGGTCGAATTGAGGCATAGCTGGGGACAAGAGTCACCAGGTCGGGGTGCGGCCTAGGTGTGGCAAGATTCAGCAGTTTTGAGTTAGGTCAATGTGGGGATGAGAGACACCAGGTCCAGGTGAGGCCAAAGTGAGGACCAGAGTCACCAGATCCAGGTGAGGTCCATGTTGGAAAGAAAGTCACCAGGTTCAGGAGAGGTCCAGGTGGGGACCAGAGTCACCAGATCCAGGTGAAGTCCAGGTGGGGACTAGAGTCACCAGATCCAGGTGAAGCCCAGGTGGTGACCAGAGTCAATAGGTCCAGATGAGGCCAGGTGAGGACCAGAGTTACCAGACAACGGAGGCCCCGGTGGGGATCCGAGGCAAGAGGTCTACTTGAGGCCCAGGTGTGGAACACAGTAACAAGGTCCAGATGAGTCCCCGGTGGTGACAAGAGTCACCACGTCCAGGTGAGGCCCAGGTGGGGACCAGGATCACCAGGTCAAGGGGAGGCCCTTGAAAGAACCAGAGTCAACGGATCGAGGTCAGGAGCACGTTGCAACCAGGGTCAGCAGGACCAAGTCAGGCCAAAGTGGGGTTCACAGTCACTAGGGCACGGTGAGACCCAGAGGGGGACCAGAGTCACCTGGTCCATGTGAGGTCCAGTTGTGGAACTCAGTCACCGGGTCCCAATTTTGCCCAGTTGAGGACCATGGTCAAAAGGGCCAGGTGAAGCCCAGATGGGGACCGGGGTCCCCAATTCCAGGTGAAGCCCAGGTGGAGACCACAGTCACCAGATCCAGGGTAGCCTCAGGTGCAGACCAGAATCACCAGGTCCAGGTGAGGTGCAGGTGGCAACCACACTGACCAGTTTCCGGTGAGGCCCTGGTGGGGACCAGAGTCACGAGGTACATGAGAAGCTAGAAACACTGCAGCCACCAGGTCCACATTATATCCATGTGGGGATGAGAATCACTAGTTACAGGTGAGGACCAGGTGGGGATCCGACTCACCATATCCAGGTGAGACCCAGGTGGGAACCAGTGTCACCATATCCAGGTGTGGCCCTGGTGAAGACCAGAGTAATTAGGTCAGGCTGGGTCACTGTTAGTGAACAGTGTAACCATATCCTGATGCTACCCAGGTGGGTACCGGAGACACCAGGTCCTGGTGAGACCCAGGTGGAACCAGAGACCTGAAGTCCAGGTGAGGTCCCGATGGGAACCACAGTCACCAGGTCAGGTGAGGCCATGCTTAGGATCAGAGTCACAAGTTACAGGTGAGGTCCAGTTGGAGCCAGTGTCACCTGGTAAAGAAGAGGCCAAAGTCAGGATCAGAGTTACCAGAATCAGGTCACTCCCAGTGGGGAATACAGTAACCATTTCCCGAGGATGCCCAGGTAAAACCAGAGTCACCATGCCAAGATGCGGCGCAGGTGGGGAGCATGTTCACTAGTTCCCGGTGAGGCCCAGTTGGGGCCCAGAGACACCAGGTCAAGTTGAGGCCTAGAGGGGTACCAGATTCACCTGGTCTAGGTGAAATCCAGATGGGGACCAGAGTCACCATGTCAGGCTGAGGCCCAGAGGGGATCCAGAGTCAACATGTCCAGGTGAGGCTCACGTGTGGAACAGATTATCCAGTTCATAATGGTCCACAGGTGAGGACCAGAGTCACCAGATCTCCGTGATGCCCAGTTAGGATCAGAGTCACCACTTCCAGGAGAGGCCAAGAAGGAGTCCACAGCAATCAGGTCCAGGTGGGGAACAATGTCACCAGGAATGGATGACCCCAGATGGGCACCAGAGTCACCAGTTCCAGGTGATTCCCAGGTGGTCACCAGAGTTACGAGTTCCGGGTGAGGACCAGGTAAGCACCAGATTCACCAGGTCCAAGTGAGGCCCACTTGGGGACCTGTGTCACCAGTCATGGGTGAGACCCAGGTGGCAACCACACTCACCAGGTCCAGGTGAGGCGAACCTGCAAGCCATGCAGAGGAACCATGTCACGATGATGCCCAGGTAGGGACTAGAGTTACAGGTCCAGGTGAGGCCAACCTGCAGTTCATGCAGTGGAACCATGTCCCGATGATGCCCAGGTGAGGACCAGAGTCACCAGGTCTGGGTGAAGCGCAGATAGGTTCAGAGTCACCAGTTCCAAGTGAGGGCAAGAAAGAGTCCACAGCAATCAGGTCCAGGGTCGGAACAAAGTCACCAGGACTGGGTGAGGCCCAGATGGGGACCAGATTCACCAGGTCCAGGTGAGTCCCAGGTGGTGACCAGAGTCTCCGGATCTGGGAGAGGACCAGGTAAGTAACAGGTTCACTGGGTCCAATAGGCCCACGTGGAGACCTGAGTCACCAGGTATGTGTGAGGCCCAGGTGGCAACCCCACTCACCAGGTCCAGGTGAGGCCACCTGCAGGCTAAAGTCACCAGATCCAGGTGAGGCCCTAGTGGGGACCGGAGTCACCAGGTAATTGTGAGTCGACAAGAACACCACAGGCACCAGGTCCAGGTGTGGTTCATGTGGGAACGAGAGTCACTAGGTCCAGGTGAGCCCCAGGTGGGGACCAGTCACCAGTTCCAGATTGAGGCCTAGGTGGGGGACCAGAGTCATCAGGACCAGCTGAGGCCAAACTGCGGAGCAAATTTATCATGTCCAGGTGAGGCCCAGGTGAGGAACAGAGTAACCATGTCCCATTGATGCCAGGTGGGAAAAGAGTCACAAGGTCCAGACGAGGCCTATGTGAGGAGTAGATTCACCAGGTCCTGTTGAGGCCCAGTTGTGGACCGGTGTCCCCAGCTCCGGGTGAGTCCCAGAGGGGGACCAGAGTCACCCGGTTCTAGTGATAACCAGGTGAGGACCAGAGTCACCACGTCAGGGTGAGACCCAGAGGGAGACGAGAATCACTAGGTTCAAGTGAGGCCCCGATTTGGAACTGTGAAACCAGGTCCCATGATGCCCATATGAGGACCTGAGTCACCAGGTCCAGGTGAGGTCCCTGTGGGAACCAGTCACCCGGTTCAGGTGAGGCCCAGGTGGGACCACAGTCACCAGGTCCAGGTGAGGCCCAGGTAAACAAGAGAGTATCCAGGTCCCAATGATGCCCAGGTAAGGACCAGAGTCCACAGGTCCAAGAGAGGCCCAAATATGGATCAGAGTCATTGTGATCCAGGTGAGGCCAGATGGAGACCACAGGAACCAGGTCCAGGAGAGCCCCATATGGGAATCAGAGCCACCAGATCCAGGTGAGGTCCAGGAGGGACCACAGTCACAAGGTCCAGGTGAGGCGCAGGTGGCTACATGATTCACCAAGTCCAGGTGAGGCCCACGTCGTGACCTGTCACCAGATCCAGATGCGGACCAGCTAAGGACCAGATTCACCAGGCCAAGTGCAGCCCAAGGGGTGACCAGATTCACCAGGTAAGGGTGAGGCCCAGAGGGGGAACCAGAGTAACCAGTTTAGATTGAGGCCCAGAATGGGGCCAGAGGTCCCTGGACAAAGTGAGGCCCAGGTGTGGAATAGAGTATCAAGGTCCCAATGATGTCTGGGTGAGGACCAGAGTCACTAGGACCATGCAAGTCCACATGTGGAACAGAATCACTAGGTCCTGGTGAGGCATAGAATAAGAACACAGTCACCAGTATCAGTTGAGCCCCTTGTGGGAACCAGAGCCACTCCATCCAGCTGAGTCCCAGGTCGATGTGAGGCCCACGTGAGGACCAGATTCATTAGGTCGAATTGAGGCATAGCTGGGGACAAGAGTCACCAGGTCTGGGTGCGGCCTAGGTGTGGCAAGATTCAGCAGTTCTGAGTTAGGTCAAAGTGAGGACGAGAGACACCAGGTCCAGGTGAGGCCAAACTGAGGACCAGAGTCACCAGATCCAGGTGAGTTCCATGTTGGAAAGAGAGCACCAGGTCCAGGAGAGGTCCAGGTGGGGACCAGAGTCACCAGATCCAGGGAAAGTCCAGGTGGGGATCAGAGTCACGAGATCCAGGAGAAGTCCAGGTGGGCACCAGAGTCTCTAGGTGCAGATGAGGCCCAGGTGAGGACCAGAGTTACCAGGTACACGTGAGGCCCCGGTGGAGATCAGAGGCAACAGGTCCATGTGAGGCCGGTTTGGGGACCATGGTCAACAGGTCTATTTGAGGTCCAGGTGTGGAACACAATAACCAGGTCCAGGTGAGTCCCCGGTGGTGACAAGAGTCACCACGTCCAGGTGAGGCCCAGGTGGCGACCAGGATGACCAGGTACAGGGGAGGCCCTTAAAAGAACCAGAGTCTACAGTTCGAGGTCAGGCACGGGTGGCAACCAGGGTCAGCAGGTCCAAGTCAGGCCAAAGTGGGGTTCCCAGCACTAGGGCACGGTGAGACCCAGAGGGGGACCAGAGTCACCTGGTCCAGGTGAGGTCCAGTTGTGGAACACAGTCACCGGGTCCCAATTTTGCCCAGTTGAGGACCACGGTCAACTGAGCCAGGTGAGGCCCAGATGGGGACCGGAGTCCCCAAATCCAGGTGAAGCCCAGGTGGGGACCACAGTCACCAGATCCAGGGTAGTCTCGGTTACAGACCAGAATCACCACGTCCAGGTCAGGTGCAGGTGGCAACCACACTCACCAGGTCCCGGTGAGGCCCTGGTGGGGATCAGAGCCACGAGGTACATGAGAAGCTAGAAACACTGCAGCCACCAGGTCCACATGATGTCCATGTGGGATCGAGAATCACCAGTTACAGGGGAGGACCATTGGGGATCCGACTCACCATGTCCAGGTGAGACCCAGGTGGGAACCAGTGTCACCATGTCCAGTGTGGCCCAGGTGAATACCAGAGTTAATAGGTCCAGCTGCGTCATTGTTAGTGAACAGTTTAACAATATCCTGATGCTACCAAGGAGGGTTCCAGAGACACCAGGTCCTGGTGAGGCTCAGGTGGGACCGGAGACATGAGGTCCATGTGACTTCCCGATGGGAACCACAGTCACCAGGTTAGGTGAGGCCATGCTTAGGATCAGAGTCACCAGTTACAGGTTAGGCCCAGGTGGAGCCAGAGTCACCTGGTACAGAAGAGGCCAAAGTCAGGAGCAGAGTTACCAGGATCAGGTCAGTCCCAGTGGGGAATAGAGTAACCATGTCCCGATGATGCCCAGGGAGAACCAGAGTCACCAGGTCCAGATGAGGCGCAGGTGGGGAGCATGTTCACTAGGTCCTGGTGAGGCCCAGTTGAGGACCAGAGTCACCAAGTCAAGTTGAGGCCTAGAGGGGAACCAGGTTAACCTGGTCTAGGTGATATCCAGAAGGGGACCAGCGTCACCATGTCAGGGTGAGGCATAGAGGGGATCCAGAGTCATCATGTCCAGGTGAGTCTCAGGTGTGGAGCAGAGTATCCAGGTCATAATGGTCCACAGGTGAGGACCAGAGTGACCAGATCTGGGTGACGCGCAGATAGGATCAGAGTCACAAATTCCAGGTGAGGCCAGGAAAGAGTCCACAGAAATCAGGTCCAGGTGGGGAACAAAGTCACCAGGACTGGGTGAGGCCCAGATGGGGACCAGATTCACCAGGTCCAGGTGAGGCCCAGGTGTTGAGCAGAGTCCCTGGGTCTGGGAGAGGACCAGGTAAGGACCAGATTCACCAGGTTCAAGAGGCCCACGTGGGGAATTAGTCACCAGTTATGGGTTAGGCCCATGTGGCAACCCCACTTACCAGGTCCTGGTGACGCCAACCTGCAGGCCAGAGTCACCAGATCCAGGTGAGTTCCAGGTGGGGACCAGAATCACCAGGTCCAGGTGATTCCCAGGTGGTGACCAGGGTTACCAGGTCCGGGTGAGGACCAGGAAAGGAACAGATTCACCAGGTCAAAGTGAGGCCCACGTGGGTACCTGTGTCACCAGGTATGGGTGAGCCCCAGGTGGCAACCCCACTCACTAGGGCCAGGTGAGGCCAACCTGGAGGCCATGAAGGAACCGTGTCCCGGTGATGCCCAGGTAGGGACCAGAGTTACAAGGACCAGCTGAGGCCAACCTGCAGGCCATGCAGTGGATGCATGTCCCGATGATGCCAAGGTAGGGACGAGAGTCACCAAGTCCAACTGAGGCCCAGATTAAGCATATTCACTAGGTCCAGGTGAGGCCCAGTTGAGGACCAGAGTCCCCAGACCTGGTTGAGGCCTGGAGGGGTACCAGAATCCCATGGTCCGGGTGACATCCAGATGGGGACGAGAGTCACCAGGTCAGGGTGAGGCCCAGAGAGGTTCCAGAGTCTTTAAGTCCAGGTGAGGCTCAGCTGTGGAACAGAGTCCCCAGGTACCAATGATGCCCAGGTGAGGACCAGAGTCACCAGGTCTGGGTGATGCGCAGATAGATTAGAGTCACCAGTTCCAGGTGAGGCCAAGAAAGTGTCCACAGCAATCAGGTCCAGGTGGTGAACAAAGTCACCCTGACTAGCTGAGGCCCAGATGGGGACCAGATTCACCAGGTCCAGGTGAGGTCCAGGTGGTGACCAGACTCCCCGGGTCTGGCAGAGGACCAGGTAATGACCAGATTCACCAGGTCCAAGTGAGGCCCACGTGAGGACCTGAGTCACCAGGTATGGGTGAGGCCCCGGTGGCAACCCCACTCACCAGGTCCAGGTGAGGCCAACATGCAGGCCAGTGTCACCAGATCCAGGTGAGGCCCTAGTGGGGACCGGAGTCACCAGGTAAATGTGAGTCTACAAGAACACCACAGGGACCAGGTCCAGGTGTGGTTCATGTGGGAACGAGAGTCACCAGGTCCAGGTGAGCCCCAGGTAGGGACCACAGTCACCGGGTCCAGATTGAGGCCTAGGTGGGGGGACCAGAGTCATCAGGACCAGTTGAGGCCAAAGTGTGGAGCAAAGTTATCATGTCTAGGTGAGGCCCAGGTGGGGAACAGAGTAACCATGTCCCGTTGATGCCAGGTGGGAAAAGAGTCACAAGGTTCAGACGAGACCTAAGTGAGGAGTAGATTCAACAGGTACTGTTGAGATCCAGTTGAGGACCAGTGTCCCAAGCTCTAGGTTAGTCCCAGAGGGGGACCAGAGTCACCCGGTTCTGGTGATATCCAGATGGGCACCAGAGTCACCATGTCATGGTGATGCCCAGAGTGGATCCAGAGTCGTCATGTCCAGGTGCGGCTCAGGTGTGGAACAGAGTATCCAGGTCATAATGGTCCACAGGTGAGGACCAGAGTCACCATATCTGGGTGAGGCGCAGCTACGATCAGAGTCACCACTTCCAGGTGAGGCCAAGAAGGAGTCCACAGCAATCAGGTCCAGGTGGGGAACAAAATCACCAGGAATGTGTGAGGACCAGGTAAGGACCAGATTCACCAGGTCCAAGTGAGTCCCACGTGGGCACCTGGGTCACCAGGTATGGGTGAAGCCCAAGTGGCATCCCCACTCACCAGATCCAGGTGAGGACACACTGCAGGCAATGCAGAGGAAGAGTGTCCCGATGATGCCCAGGTAGAACCACAGTTACCAGGTCCAGGTGCGGCCAACCTAAACGCCATGCAGGGGAAACATGTCCCGATGATGCCCAGGTAGGGAAGAGAGTCACCAGGTTCAAATGAGGCCCAGATGGAGCATATTCAATAGGTCCAGGTGAGGCCCCGTTGAGGACCAGAGTCACCAGATCCAGGTCAAGCCAAGGTGGGGACCAGAGTCACTAGGTCCAGATGAGGCCCAAGTGAGGACCAGTGTTACCAGGTACACGTGATGCCCCGGTGGGAATCAGAGGCAACAGGTCCATATGAGGCCGGCTTCGGTACCATGGTCAACAGGACTACTTGAGGCCCAGGTGTGGAACACTGTAAGCAGGTCCAGGTGAGTCCCCGAAGGTGACAAGTGTCACCACGTCCAGGTGAGTCCCAGGGGGGACCAGGATCACCAGGTAGAGGGGAAGCCCTTGAATAAACCGGAGTCAACAGTTCGAGGTCAGACGCAGGTGTCAACCAGGGTCAGCAGGTCCAAGTCAGGCCAAAGTGGGGTTCACAGTCACTAGGGCACGGTGAGACCCAGAGGGGAACCAGAGTCACGTGGTCCAGGTGAGGTCCAGTTGTGGAACTCAGTCACCGCGTCCCAATTTTGCCCAGTTGAGGACCATGGTCAACAGGGCCAGGTGAGGCTCAGATGGGGACCAGAGTCCCCATCCAGGTGAAGCCCAAGTGGGGACCACAGTCACCAGATCTAGGGTAGTCTCAGGTGCAGACCAGAATCACCAGGTCCAGGTGAGGTGCAGGTGGCAACCACACTCACCAGGTCTCGGTGAGGCCCTGGTGGGGACCAGAGTCACAAGGTACATGACAAACTAGAAACACCGCAGCCACCAGGTCCACATGATGTCCATGTGGGAAGGAGAATCAACAGTTACAGGTTAGGAACAGGTGGGTATCTGACTCACCATTTCCAGGTGAGACCCAGGTGGGAACGAGTGTCACCATGTCCAGGTGTGGCCCAGGTGAAGACCAGAGTTAATAGGTCCGGCTGGGTCACTGTTAGTGAACAGTGTAACAATATCCTGATGCTACCCAGGTGGGTACCAGAGACACCAGGTCCTGGTGAGGCCCAGGTGGGACCAGAGACATGAGGTCCAGGTGAGGTCCGATGGAAACCACAGTCACCAGGTCAGGAGAGGCCATGCTTTGGATCAGAGTCACCAGTTACAGGTGAGGCCAAGGTGGAAGCAGAGTCACCTGGTACAGAAGAGGCCAAAGTCAGGACCAGAGTTACCAGAATCAGGTCAGTCCCAGTGGGGAACAGAGTAACCATGTCCCGATGATGCCCAGGTAGGCCCAGCGTCACCAGGTCCAGATGAGGCGCAGGTGGGGAGCATATTCACTAGGTCTCGGTGACACCCAGTTGAGGACCAGTGTCACCAGGTCTATTTGAGCCCTAGAGGGGTAACAGATTCACCTGGTCTAGGCGACATCCAGATGGGGACCAGAGTCACCATGTCAGGGTGAGGCCCAGAGAGGTTCCAGATTCATCATGTCCAGGTGAGCCTAAGGTGTGGAACAGAGTCACCAGGTACCAGTAATGCCCAGGTGAGGACCAGAGTCACCAGGTCTGGGAGACGCGCAGATAGGATCAGATTCACCAGTTCCAGGTGAGGCCAAGAAAGAGTCGACAGCAATCAGATCCAGGTGGGGAACAAAGTCACCATGCCTGGGTGAGGCCCAGATGGGGACCAGCTTCACCAGGTCCAGGTGAGGCCCAGGTGGTGACCAGAGTCCCCGGGTCTGGGAGAGGACCAGGTAAGGACCAGATTCACCAGGTCCAAGAGGCCCACGTGGGGACCTGAGTCACCAGGTATGGGTGAGGCCCACATGGCAACCCCACTCACCAGGTCCAGGTGAGGCCAACCTTCAGGCCAGAGTCACCAGATCCAGGTGAGGCCCTAGTGGGACCGGAGTCACCAGGTTAATGTGAGTCTACAAGAACACAACAGTCACCAGGTCCAGGTGTGGGTCATGTGGGAACTTGAGTCACCAGGTCCAGGTGAGACCCATGTGGGGACCAGTCACCAGATCCAGATTGAGGCCTAGGTGGGGAGACCAGAGTCATCAGGACCAGTTGAGGCCAAAGTGTGGAGCAAAGTTATCATGTCCATGTGAGGCCCAGGTGGGGAACAGAGTAACCATGTCCCATTGATGCCAGGTGGGAAAAGAGTCACAAGGTCCAGACGAAGCCTAAGTGAGGAGTAGATTCACCAGGTCCTGTTGAGGCCCAGTTGAGGACCAGTGTCCCCAGCTCCGGGTGAGGCCCAGAGGGGGACCAGAGTCACCCGGATCTGGTGATATCCAGGTGGGGACCAGAGTCACCACCTCAGGGTGAGGCCAGAGGTGGACGAGAATCACTAGGTCCAGGTGAGGCCCCGATGTGGAACTGAGAAACCAGGTCCCATGATGCCCATATGAGGACCTGAGTCACCAGGTCCAGGTGAGGTCCCTGTGGGAACCAGTCACCTCGTCCAGGTGAGGCCCAGGTGGGACCACAGTCACCAGGTCCAGGTGAGGCCCAGGTATATAAGGGAGTATCCAGGTCCCAATGATGCCCAGGTAAGGACCAGAGTCAACAGGTCCAGGAGAGGCCCAAATATGGTTCAGAGTCATTGTGTTCCAGGTGAGGCCAGATGGAGACCACAGGAACCAGGTCCAGGAGAGCCGATATGGGAACCAGAGCCACCAGATCCAGGTGATGTCCGGGTGGGACCACAGTCACAAGGTCCAGGTGAGGCGCAGGTGTCAACAGGATTCACCAAGTCCAAGTGAGGCCCAGGTGGCAACCGGTCACCAGATCCAGAAGCGGATCAGATAAGGACCATATTCACCAGGCCCAAGTGAAGCCCAAGGGGTGACCAGAGTCACCAGGTAGGGGTGAGGCCCAGAGGGGGAACCAGAGTAACCAGTTTAGTTTGAGGCCCAGAATGGGACCCTAGGTCCCTGGTGAAAGTGAGGCCCAGGTGTGGAATAGAGTATCCAGATCCCAATGATGCCTGGGTAAGGACCAGAGTTACTAGGGCCATGCAGGCCCAGATGGGGAACAGAATCACTAGGTCCTGGTGAGGCATAGAATAAGACCACAGTCAGGTGTATCAGGTGAGCCGCCTGTGGGAAACAGAGCCACTCTATCCAGCTGAGTCCCAGGTCCATGTGAGGCCCACGTGAGGACCAGATTCATCAGGTCGAATTGAGGCATAGCTGGGGACAAGAGTCACCAGGTCTGGGTGAGGCCTAGGTGGGTGAAGATTCAGCAGTTCTGAGTTAGGTCAAAGTGGGGACGAGAGACACCAGGTCCAGGTGAGGCCAAACTTAGGACCAGAGTCACCAGACCCAGGTGAGGTCCATGTTGGAAAGAGAGTCACCAGGTCCAGGAGAGGTCCAGGTGGGGACCAGAGACACCAGATCCAGGTGAAGTCCAGGTGGGGACCAGAGTCACCAGATCCAGGTGAAGCCCAGGTGGGGACCAGAGTCACTAGGTCCAGATTAGGCCCAGGCGAGGACCAGAGTTACCAGGTACACGTGATGCCCCGGTGGGGTTCAGAGGCAACAGGCCATGTGAGGCCAGCTTGGGTACCATGGTCAACAGGTCTACTTGAGGCCCAGGTGTGGAACACCTTAACCAGGTCCAGGTGAGTCCCCGGTGGTGACAAGAGTCACCACGTCCAGGTGAGTCCCAGGTGGGGACCAGGATCACCAGGTACAGGGGAGGCCCTTGAAAGAACCAGAGTCAAGAGTTCGAGGTCAGGCGCAGGTGGCAACCAGGGTCAGCAGGTCCAAGTCAGGCCAAAGTGGTGTTCACATTAATTAGGGCACGGTGAGACCCAGAGTGGGACCAGTGTCACCTGGTCCAGGTGAGGTCCAGTTGTGGAACACAGTCACAGGGTCCCAATTTTGGCCAGTTGTGGACCATGGTCAACAAGGCCAGGTGAGGCCCAGATGGGGACCGGAATCCTCAAATCCAGGTGAAGCCCAGGTAGGGACCACAGTCACCAATCCAGTGTAGTCTCGGGTGCAGACCAGAATCACCAGGTCCAGCTGAGGTGCAGGTGGCAACCACACTCACCAGGTCCCGGTGAGGCACTGGTGGGGACCAGAGTCACGAGGACATGAGAAGCTAAAAACACTGCAGCCACCAGGTTCACATGATGTCCATGTGGAAGCGAGAATCACCAGTTAAAGGTGAGGAACAGGTGGGGATCTGACTCACCATGTCCAGGTGAGACCCAGGTGGGAACGAGTGTCACCATGTCCAGGTGTGGCCCAGGTGAAGACCAGAGTTAATAGGTGCGGCTGGGTCACTGTTAGTGAACAGTGTAACCATATCCTGATGCTACCCAGGTGGTTAGCAGAGACACCAGGTCCTGGTAAGGCCCAGGTGGGACCGGAGACCTGAGGTCCAGGTGAGGTCCCGATGGGAAGCACTGTCACCAGGTCAGATGAGGCCATGCGTAGGATCAGAATCACCAACTACAGGTGAGGTCCAGGTGGAGCCAGAGTTACCTGGTACAGAAGAGTCCAAAGAGAGGACCAGAGTTACCAGGATCAGGGGATTCCCAGCGTGGAATAGAGTAACATTGTACCGATGATGCCCAGGTAGGGACCAGAGTCACCAGGTCCAGATGAGGCCCAGAGGAGCATATTCACTAGGTCCAGGTGAGGCCCAGTTGAGGACCAGAGTCACAGGATCTTGTTGAGTCCTAGAGGGGTACAAGAATCACTAGGTCCAGGTGACATCCAGATGGGGACCTGGGTCACCAGGTCAGGGTGAAGCCCAGAGTGCTTCCAGTGTCATCATGTCCAGGTGAGGCTCAGGTGTGGATCAGAGTCTTCAGGTACCAATGATGCCCAGGTGAGGACCAGAGTCACCAGGTCTGGGTGACACTCAGATAGGATCAGAGTCACCAGTTCCAGGTGAGGCCAAGAAAGAGTCCACAGCAATCAGGTCCAGGTGGGGAAAAAAGTCACCAGGACTGGGTGAGGCACAGATGGGTACCAGATTCACCAGGTCCAGGTGAGACCCAGGTGGTGACCAGTGTCCCCGGGGTGGGAGAGGACCAGGTAAGAACAAGATTCACCAGGTCCAAGAGGCCCACGTGGTGACCTGAGTCACCAGGTATGGGTGAGGCCCAGGTGTCAACCCCACTCACCAGGTCCAGGTGAGGCCAGGCTGCAGTTCAGAGTCACCAGATACAGGTAATGCCCTAGTGGGGACCGGTGTCACCAGGAAAATGTGAGTCTACAAGAACACCACCGTCACCAGCTCCAGGTGTGGTTTATGTGGGAACAAGAGTCACCAGGTCCAGGTGAGACCCAGGTGGGGACCACACTCACCAGGTCCAGATTGAGACCTAGGTGGGGGGACCAGATTCATCAGGATCAGTTGAGGCCAAAGTGTGGAGCAAAGTTTTCATGTCCAGGTGAGGCCCAGGTGGGGAACAGAGTAACCATGTCCCATTGATGCCATGTGGGAAAAGAGACACATGGTCCAGAGGAGGCCTAAGTGAGGAGTAGATTCACCAGGTCCTGTTGAGGCCCAGCGGAGGACCACTGTCCCCAGCTCCGGGAGAGTCCCAGAGGGGGACCAGAGTCACCCGGTTCTGGTGATATCCAGGGGTGACCAGAGTCACCACGTCAGTGTGAGGCCCAGAGGGGGACGAGAATCACTAGGTCCAGGTGAGGCCCCGATGTGGAACTGAAAAACCAGGTCCCATGATGCCCATATGAGGACCTGAGTCACCAGGTCCAGGTGAGGTCCCTGTGGTAACCAGTCACCTCGTCCAGGTGAGGCCCAGGTGGGACCACAGTCACCAGGTCCAGGTGAGGCCCAGGTATATAAGAGAGTATCCAGGTCCCTGTGATGCCCAGGTAAGGACCAGCGTCATCAGTTCCATGAGAGACCCAAATATGTATCAGAGTCATTGTGTTCCAGGTGAGGCCAGATGGAGACAACACGGACCAGGTTCAGGAGAGCCCCATATGGGAACCAGAGCAACCAGATTCAGGTGAGGTCCAGGTGGGACCACAGTCACAAGGTCCAGGTGAGGCGCAGGTGGCAACAGGATTCACCAAGTCCAGGTGAGATCCAGGTGGCGACCAGTCACCAGAGCCAGGTGCGGACCAGCTAAGGACCAGATTCACCAGGCCGAAGTGAAGCCCAAGGGGTGACCAGAGTCACCAGGTAAGGGTGAGGACCAGAGTGTGAACCAGAGTAACCAGTTTAGTTTGAGGACCAGAATGGGACCAGAGTTTCCTGGACAAAGTGAGGCCCAGTTGTAGAATAGAGTATACAGGTCCCAATGATGCCTGGGTGAGGACCAAGGTCACTAGGGCCATGCAGGCCCAGATGGGGAACAGAATCACTAGGTCCTGGTGAGGCATAGAATAAGACCACAGTCAACAGTATCATGTGAGCCCCTTGTGGGAACCAGAGACACTCTATCCAGCTGAGTCCCAGGTCCATGTGAGGCCCACATGAGGACCAGATTCATCAGGTCGAATTGAGGCATAGCTGGGGACAAGAGTCACCAGGTCTGGGTGCGGCCTAGGTGGGGCAAGATTCAGCAGTTCTGAGTTAGGTCAAAGTGCGGACGAGAGACACCAGGTCCAGGTGAGGCCAAACTGAGGACCAGAGTCACCAGATCCAGGTGAGTTCCAGGTTGGAAAGAGAGTCACTAGGTCCAGGAGAGGTCCACGTGGGAACCAGAGTCACCAGATCCAGGTGAAGCCCAGGTGGGGACCATAGTCACTAGGTCCAGATGAGGCCCAGGTGAGGATCAGAGTTACCAGATACACGTGAGCCCCCGGCGGGTATCAGAGCCAAAAGGTCCACGTGAGGCCGGCTTGGGGACCATGGTCAACAGGTCTACCTGAGGCCCAGGTGTGGAACACAGTAAGCAGGTCCAGGTGAGTGCCCGGTGGTGACAAGAGTCACCAAGTCCAGGTGAGACACAGGTGGGGACCAGGATCCCCAGGTCCAGGGGAGGTCCTTCAAAGAACCAGAGTCAACAGTTCGAGGTGAGGCGCAGGTGGCAACCTGGGTCAGCAGGTCCAAGTCAGGCCAAAGTGGGGTACAAGGTCACTAGGGGACGGTGAGACCCACAGTGGGACCAGAGTCACCTGGTCCAGGTGAGGTCCAGTTGTGGAACACAGTCACCGGGTCCCATATTGCATGTTGAGTACCATGGTCAACAGGGGCAGGTGAGGACCAGATGGGGACCGGAGTACCCAAATCCAGGTGAAGCCCAGGTGGGGACCACAGTCACCAGATCCCGGGGAGTCTCAGGTGCAGACCAGAATCACCATGTCCAGGTGAGGTGCAGGTGGCAACCACACTCACCAGGTCCCGGTGAGGCCCTGGCGGGGACCAGAGTAACGAGGTACATGAGAAGCTAGAAACACTGCAGCCACCAGGTCCACATGACGTCCATGTGGGAACGAGAATCACCAGTTACAGGTGAGGACCAGGTGGGATCTGAATCACCATGTCCAGGTGAGACCCTGGTGGGAACCAGTGTCACCATGTCCAGGTGTGGCCCAGGTGAAGACTAGAGTTAATAAGTCCGGCTGGGTCACTGTGAGTGAACAGTGTAACCATATCCTGATGGTACCCAGGTGGGTACCAGAGACACCAGGTCCTGGTGAGGCCCAGGTGGGACCTGAGACATGAGGTCCAGGTGAGGTCCCGATGGAAACCACAGTCACCAGGTCAGGTGAGGCCATGCTTAAGATCAGAGTCACCAGTTACAGGTGAGGCCCAGGTGGAGTCAGAGTCACCTGGTACAGAAGAGGTCAAAGTCAGGACCAAAGTCACCACGTCCAAATGAGGCCCAGATTGAGCATATTCACTAGGTCCAGGTGTGTCCCATTTGAGGACCAGAGTCACCAGATCTGGTTGAGGCCTATAGGGGTGCCAGAATCAGCTGGTCCAGGTGACATCCAGATGGGGACCAGAGTCACCAGGTCACGGTGAGGACAAGAGAGGTTCCAGAGTCATCATGTCCAGGTGAGGCTTAGGTGTGGAACAGAGTCACCAGGTACCAATGATGCCCATGGGAGGACCAGAGTCACCATATCTGGGGGATGCACAGATAGGATCATAGTCACCAGTTCCAGGTGAGGCCAAGAAAGTGTCCACAGCAATCAGGTCCAGGTGGGGAACAAAGTCACTAGGACTATGTGAGGCCCAGTAGGGACCAGATTCAGCACGTCCAGGTGAGGCCCAGGTGGTTACCAGAGTCCCTGGGAGTGGGAGATGACCAGGTAAGGACCAGATTTCTCAGGTCAAAGAGAGCCACGTGGGGACCTGAGTCACCAGGTATGGTTGAGGCCCTGGTGGCAACCCCACTCACCAGGTCCAGGTGAGGCCAACCGGCAGGCCAGAGTCACCAGATCCAGGTGAAGCCCTAGTGAGGACCAGAGTCACCATTTAAATGTGAGTCTACAAGAACACCACCGTCACCAGGTCCAGGTGTGGTTCATGTGGGAAAGAGAGTCACCAGGTCCAGGTGAGACCCAGGTGTGGACCAGTCATCAGGTCCAGATTGCGGCCTAGGTCGGGGGACCAGAATCATCAGGACCAGTTGAGGCCAAAGTGTGGAGCAAAGTTATCATGTCCAGTTGAGGCCTACATGGGGAACAGAGTAACCATGTCTCATTGATGCCAGGTGGGAAAAGGGTCACAAGGTCCAGAAGAGGCCTAAGTGAGGAGTAGATTCACCAGGTCCTGTTGAGGTCCGGTTGAGGACCAGTGTCCCCAGCTCCGGGTGAGTCCCACAGGGGACCAGAGTCACCCGGTTCTGGTGATATCCAGGTGGGGACAGAGTCAGCACGTCAGGGTGAGGCCCAGAGGGGGACGAGAATCACTAGGTCCAGGTGAGGCCCCAATGTGGAACTGCGAAACCAGGTCCCATGATGTCCATATGAGGCCCTGAGTCACCAGGTACAGGTGAGTTTCCTGTGGGAACCAGTCACCTCGTCCAGGTGAGTCCCAGGTGGGACCACAGTCAACAGGTCCAGGTGAGGCCCAGGTATATAAGAGAGTATCCAGGTCCCAATGATGCCCAGGTAAGGACCAGAGTCAATAGTTCCAGGAGAGGCCCAAATATGGATCAGAGTCATTGTGTTCTAGTTGAGGCCAGATGGAGACCACAGGAACCAGGAGCAGGAGAGTGCCATATGGGAACCAGAGCCACAAGATCCAGGTGAGGCCCGGTGAGGGGCAGGTGGCAACAGGATTCACCAAGTCCAGGTGAGGCCCAGGTGGCCACCAGTCACCAGATCCAGGTGAGGACCAGCTAAGGACCAGATTCAACAGGCCCAAGTGAAGCACAAGGGGTAACCAGAGTCACCAGGTATGAGTGAGGCCCAGAGGGGGATCCAGAGTAACCAGTTTAGTTTGAGGCCCGGAATGCGACCAGAGGTCCCTGGTCAAAGTGAGGCCCAGGTGTGGAATAGAGTATCCAGGTCCCAATGATGCCTGGGTGAGGACCAGAGTCACTGGGGCCATGCAGGCCCAGATGGGGAACAGAATCACTAGGTCCTGGTGAGGCATAGAATAAGACCACAGTCAGCAGTATCAGGTGAGCCCCTTGTGTGAACCAGAGCCCCTCTATCCAGCTGAGTCTCAGGTCCATGTGAGGCCCACGTGAGGACCAGATTCATCAGGTCGAATTGAGGCATAGCTGGGGACAAGAGTCACCAGGTCTGGGTGCGGCCTAGGTGGGGCAAGATTCAGCAGTTCTGAGTTAGGTCAAAGTGGGGACGAGAGACACCAGGTCCAGGTGAGACCAAACTGAGGACCAGAGTCACCAGATCCAGGTGAGGTCCATGTTGGAAAGAGAGTCACCAGGTCCAGGAGAGGTCCAGGTGGGGACCAGAGTCACCAGATCCAGGTAAATTTCAGGTGGGGACCAGAGTCACCAGATCCAGGTGAAGTCCAGGTGGGGACCAGAGTCTCTAGGTGCAGGTGAGGCCCAGGTTAGGACCAGAGTTACCAGGTACACGTGAGGCCCCGGTGGGTATCAGAGCCAACAGGTCCATGTTAGGCGGTCTTGGGGACCATGGTCAAGAGGTGTACTTGAGGCCCAGGTGTGGAACACAGTAAGCAGGTCCAGGTGAGTCCCTGGTGTTGACAAGGGTCACCACGTCCAGGTGAGGCCCAGGTGGACACCAGGATCACCAGGTACAGGGGAGGCCCTTGAAAGAACCACAGTCAACAGTTCGAGGTCAGGCGCAGTTGGCAACCAGGGTCAGCAGGTCGAAGCCAAGCCAAAGTGGTGTTCACTGTCAATAGGGCACGGTGAGACCCAGAGGGGGACCAGAGTCACCTGTTCCCGGTGAGGTCCAGTTGTGGAACACAGTCACAGGGTCCCAATTTTGCCCAGTTGAGAACCATGGTCAACAGGGCCAGGTGAGGCCCAGATGGAGACCGGAGTCCCCAAATCCAGGTGAAGCCCAGGAGGGAACCACAGTCACCAGATCCAGGGTAGTCTCAGGTGCAGACCAAAATCACCAGGTCCAGGTGAGGTGCAGGTGGCAACCACACTCACCAGGTCCCGGTGAGGCCCTGGTGGGGACCAGAGTCACGAGGTACATGAGAAACTAGAAACACTGCAGCCACCAGGTGAACATGATGTCCATGCTGGAATGAGAATCACCAGGTACAGGTGAGGACCAGGTGGGGATCCGGACTCACCAAGTCCAGGTGAGACCCAGATGGGAACCAGTGTCACCATGTCCAGGTGTGGCCCAGGTGAAGACCAGAGTTAATAGGTCTGGCTGGGTCAATATGAGTGAACAGTGTAACCATATCCTGATGCTACACAGGTGGGTACCAGAGACACCAGCTCCTGGTGTGGCCCAGGTGGGACCAGAGACACGAGGTCCAGGTGAGGTCCCGATGGGAACCACAGTCACCAGGTCAGGTGAGGCCATGCTTAGGATCAGAGTCACCAGTTACAGGTGAGGCCCAGGTGGAGCCAGAGTCACCTGGTACAGAAGAGGCCAAAGTCAGGACCAGAGTTACCAGGATCAGGTCAGTCCCAGTGTGGAATAGAGTAACCATGTCCCGATGATGCCCAGGTAGAACCAGAGTTACCAGGTCCAGATGAGGTACAGGTGGGGAGCATATTCACTAGGTCCCGGTTAGGCCCAGTTGAGGACCAGAGTCACCAGGTCTAGTTGAGGCTTGGAGGGGTACCAGATTCACCTGGTCTAGGTGACATCCAGATGGGGACCAGAGTCACCATGTCAGGCTGAGGCCGAGAGGGGATCCAGAGTCATCATGTCCAGGTGAGGCTCACGTGTGGAACAGAGTATCCAGGTCATAATGGTCCACAGGTGAGGACCAGATTCACCAGAACTGGGTGAGGCCCAGTTAGGATCAGAGTCACTAGTTCCAGGTGAGGGCCTAGAAGGAGTACACAGCAATCAGGTCCAGGTGGGCACAAAGTCACCTGGACTGGATGAGGCCTAATGGGGACCAGAATCACAATGTCCAGGTGATTCCCAGGTGATGACCAGAGTTACCAGTTCCGGGTGAGGACAAGGGAAGGACCAGATTCACCAGGTCCACGTGAGGCCCACGTCGGGACCTGTGTCACCAGGCATGGGTGAGTCTCAGGTGACAACCCCACTCACTAGGTCCAAGGGAGGCCAACCTGCAGGCCATGCCGAGGAACCATGTCCTGATGATGCCCAGGTGGGGTCTAGAGTTATCAGGTCCAGGTGAGGCACACCTGCAGGCCATGCAGTGGAACCATGTCCCGGTAATGCCGAGTTAGGGATCAGAATCACCATGTCCAGATGAGGCCCAGATGGAGCATATTCACTAGGTCTAGGTGAGGCCCAGTTGAGGACCAGAGTCACCAGATCTGGTTGAGCCCTATAAGGGAACCAGAATCACCTGGTTCAGGTGACATCGAGATGGGGACCAGAGTCACCAGGAAAGGGTGAGGCCCAGAGAGGTTCCAGAGTCATCATGTCCAAGTGAGGCTCAGGTGTGGAACAGAGTCACCAGGTACCAATGATGCCCAGTTGAGGACCAGATTCACCAGGTCTGGGTGACGCGCAGATAGGATCAGAGTCACCAGTTCCAGGTGAGGCCAAGAAGGCGTCCACAGCAATCAGGTCCATGTGGGGAACAAATTCACCAGGACTGGGTGAGGCCCAGATGGGGACCAGATTCACCAGATCCAGGTGAGGCCCAGGTGGTGACCAGAGTCCCCGAGTCTCGGAGAGGACCAGGTAAGGACAAGATTCACCAGGTCCAAGAGGCCCACGTGCGGACCTGAGTCAACACGTATGGGTGCGGCCCATTTGGCAACCCCACTCACCAGGTCCAGGTGAGGCCAACATGCAGGTCAGAGTCACCAGATCCAGGTGAGGCCCTAGTGGGGACCGGAGTCACAGGTAAATGTGACTCTACAAGAACAACACAGACAACAGGGCCAGGTGTGTTTCAAGTGGGAACGAGAGTCACCAGGTCCAGGTGAGACCCAGGTGGGGACCACACTCACCAGGTCCAGATTGAGGCCTAGGTGCGGGGACCAGATTCATCAGGACCAGTTGAGGCCAAAGTGTGGAGCAAAGTTATAATGTCCAGGTGAGGCCCATGCGGGCAACAGAGTAACCATGTCCCATTGAAGCCAGATGGGAAAAGAGTCACAAGGTCCAGACGAGGCCTAAGTGAGGAGTAGATTCACCAGGTCCTGTTGAGGCCCAGCTGAGGACTAGTGTCCCCAGCTCCGGGAGAGTCCCAGAGGGGGATCAGAGTCACCCGGTTCTGGTGATATCCAGGGGTGACCAGAGTCACCACGTCAGGGTGAGGCCCAGAGGGGACGAGAATCACTAGGTCCAGGTGAGGCCCCGATGTGGAACTGAGAAACCAGGTCGATAGATGCCCCTATGAGGACCTGAATCACCAGGTCCAGGTGAGGTCCCTGTGGGAACCAGTCACCACGTCCAGGTGAGGCCCAGGTGGGACCACAGTCACGAGGTCCAGGTGCGGCCAGGTATATAAGAGAGTATCCAGGTCCCAGTGATGCCCAGGTAAGGACCAGCGTCATCAGGTCCAGGAGAGGCCCAAATATGTATCAGAGTCATTGTGTTCCAGGTGAGGCCAGATGGAGACAACACGGACCAGATTCAGGAGAGCCCCATATGGGAACCAGAGCAACCAGATCCGGGTGTGGTCCAGGTGGGACCACAGTCACAACGTCCAGGTGAGGCGCAGGTGGCAACAGGATTCACCAAGTCCAGGTGAGGCCCAGGTGGCGACCAGTCACCAGATCCAGGTGCGGACCAGCTAAGGACCAGATTCACCAGGCCCAAGTGAATCCCAAGGGGTGACCAGAGTCACCAGGTAAGGTTGAGGCCCAGAGGGGGAACCAGAGTAAGCAGTTTAGTTTGAGGCCCAGAATGGGATCAGAATTCCCTTGGCAGTGTGAGGCCCAGGTGTGGAATAGAGTATCCAGGTCCCAGTGATGCCTGGGTGAGGACCAGAGTCACAAGGGCCATGCAGGCCCAGATGGGGAACAGAATCACTAGGTCCTGGTGAGGCATAGAATAAGACCACAGTCACCAGTATCAGGTGAGCCCCTGAGGGAACCAGAGCCACTCTATGCAGCTGAGTCCCATGTCCATGTGAGGCCCACGTGAGGACCAGATTCATCAGGTCGAATTGAGGCATAGCTGGAGACAAGAGTCACCAGGTCTGGGTGCGGCCTAGGTGGGGCAAGATTCAGCAGTTCTGAGTTAGATCAAAGTACGGACGAGAGACACCAGGTCCATGTGAGGCCAAACTGAGTATCAGAGTCACCAGTTCCAGTTGATGTCCATGTTGGAAAGAGTGTCACCAGGTCCAGGAGAGGTCCAGAAGCAGACCAGAGTCCCCAGATCCAGGTGAAGTCCAGGTGGGGACCAGAGTCAACAGATCCAGATGAAGCCCAGGTTGGCACCAGACTCACTAGGTCCAAATGAGGCCCAGGTGAGGACCAGAGTTACCAGGTACACGTAAGGCCCCGGTGGGAATCAGAGGCAAGAAGTCCATGTGAGCCCGGCTTGGGGACCATGGTCAACAGGTCTACTTGAGGCCCATGTGTGGAACACAGGAACCAGGTCCAAGTGAGTCCCCGGTGGGGACAAGAGTCACCACGTCCAGGTGAGACCCAGGTGGGTACCAGGATCACCAGGTACAGGGGAGGCCCTTGAAAGAACCAGAGTCAACAGTTCGAGGTCAGGCACAGGTGGCAACCAAGGTCAGCAGGTCCAAGTCAGGCCAAAGTGGGGTTCAGAGTCATTAGTGTATGGTGAGACCCGGAGGCGGACCAGAGTCACGTGGTCCAGGTGAGGTCCAGTTGTGGAACAAAGTCACCGGGTCCCAATTCTGCAGAGTTGAGGACCATGGTCAACAGGGCCAGGTGTGGCCCAGATGGGGACCGGAGTCCCCAAATCCAGGTGAAGCCCAGGTGGAGACCACAGTCACCAGATCCAGGGTTGTCTCAGGTGCAGACCAGAATTCCCAGGTCCATGTGAGGTGCAGGTGACAACCACACTCACCAGGTCCCGGTGAGGCCCTGGTGGGGACCAGAGTCACGAGGTACATGAGAAGCTAGAAACACTGCAGCCACCAGATCCACATGATGTCCATGTGGGAACGAGAATCACCAGTTACATGTGAGGACCAGGTGGGGATCCGACTCACCATGTCCAGGTGAGACCCAGGTGGGAACCAGTGTCACCATGTCCAGGTGTGGCCCAGGTGAAGACCAGAGTCAATAGGTCCGGCTGGGTCACTGATAGTGAACAGTGTAACCATATCCTGATGCTACCCAGGTGGTAACCAGAGACACAAGGTCCTGGTGAGGCCCAGGTGGGACCAGAGACATGAAGTCCAGGTGAGGTCCCGATGGAAACCACAGTCACCAGGTCAGGTGAGGCCATGCTTAGGATCAGAGTCACCAGTTACCGGTGAGGCCCAGGTGGAGCCAGAGACACCAGATCCAGATGAGGCGAAGGTGGGGAGCATATTCACTACGTCCCGTTGAGGCCCAGTAGAGGACCAGAGTCACCAGGTCTAGTTGAGGCCTAGAGGGGTACCTGGTTCACCTGGTCTAGGTACCTTCCAGATGGGGACCAGAGACACCATGTCAGGGAGAGGGCCAGAGGGGATGCAGAGTCATCGTGTCCAGGTGAGGCTCACGTGTGGAAGAGAGTATCCAGGTCATAATGGTCCACAGGTGAGGAACAGAGTCAACAGATCTGAGTGATGCCCTGTCAGGATCAGAGTCAACAGTTCCAGGTGAGGCTAAGAAGGAGTCCACAGCAATCAGGTCCAGGTGGGTAAAAAAGTTACGAGGACTGGATGAGGCCGAGATGGGGACACAGATTCACCAGGTCCAGGTGATTCCCAGGTGGTGACCAGAGTTACCAGATTCACCAGGTCCAGGTGATTCCTAGGTGGTGACCAGAATTACCAGATACAACATGTCCAAGTGAGGCCCACGTAGGGGCCTGTGTCACCAGGTATGGGTGAGGCCCAAGTGGCATCCCCACTCACCGGGTCCAGGTGAGGCCTACCTGCAGGCCATGCAAAGTAACCGAGTCCCGATAATGCCAAGGTAGGGACCAGAGTTACCAGGTCCAGGTGAGGCCAACCTGTAGGCCATGCAGTGGAACCAGGTCCCCATGATGCCCAGGTAGGGACCAGAGTAACCTGGTCCAAATGAGGCCAAGATGGAGCATATTCACTAAGTCCAGCCGAGGCCCAGTTGAGGACCAGAGACACCAGATCTGGTTGAGGCCTAGAGGGGTACCAGAATCACCTCTTCCAGGTGACATCCAGATGGGGACCAGAGTCACCAGGTCAGGGTGAGGCCCAAAGGGGTTCCAGAGTCATCATGTCCAGGTGAGGCTCAGGTGTTGAACAGAGTCACCAGGTACCAATGATGCCCAGATGAGGACCAGAGTCACCAGGCCTGAGTCACACGCAGAGAGGATAAGAGTCACCAGTTCCAGGTGAGGCCAAGAAAGAGTCCACAGCAATCAGGTCCAGGTGGGGAACAAAGTCACCAAGACCGTGTGAGGCCCAGATGGGGAAGAGATTCACCAGGTCCAGGTGAGGCCCAGGTGGTGAACAGAATGCTCGGGTCTGGGAGAGGACCATGTAAGGACCAGATTCACCAGTTCCAAGAGGACCACGTGGGTTCCTGAGTCACCAGGTATGGGTGAAGCTCAGGTGCAACCCCACTCACCAGGTCCAGGTGAGGCCAACCTGCAGGCCACAGTCAGCAGATCCAGGTGAGGCCCTAGTGGGGACCGGTGTCACCAGGTAAATGTGAGTCTACAAGAACACCACAGTCACCAGGTCCAGGTGTGGTTCATGTGGGAACGAGAGTCACCAGGTCCAGGTGAGACCCAGTTGGGGACCACAGTCACAAGGTCCAGATTGAGGCCTAGGTGGTGGGACGAGAGTTATCAGGAGCAGTTGAGGCCAAAGTGTGGATCAAAGTTATCATGTTTAGGTGAGGCCCATGTGGGGAACAGAGTATCCATGTCCCATTGATGCCAGGTGGGAAAAGAGTCACAAGGTCCAGACGAGGCCTAAGTGAGGAGTAGATTCACCAGGTCCTGTTGAGGAACAGCTGAGGACCAGTGTCCCCAGCTCCGGGTGAGTCCCAGAGGGGGACCAGAGTCACCCGGTTCTGGTGATATCCAGGTGGGGACCAGAGTCACCACGTCAGGGTGAGGCCCAGAAGGGGACTAGAATCACTAGGTCCAGGTGAGGCCCGCTGTGGAACTGAGAAAACAGGTCCCATGATGCCCATATGAGGACCTGAGTCACCAGGTCCAGGTGAGGTCCCTGTGGGAACCAGTCACCTAGCCCAGGTGAGGTCGAGGTGGGACCACAGTCACAAGTTTCAGGTGATGCGCAGGTGGCAACAGGATTCACCAAGTCCAGGTGAGTCCCAGGTGGCGACCAGTCACCATATCGAGGTGCGGAACAGCTAAGGACCAGATTCTCCAAGCCCAAGTGAAGTCCAACGAGTGACCAGAGTCACCAGGTCAGGGTGCGGCCCAGTTGAGACCAGAGACATGAGGTCCAGGTGAGGCCCCGATGGGAAACACAGTCACCAGGTCCATGTGAGGCCAAACTGAGTACCAGAGTCACCAGATCCAGGTGAGGTCCATGTTGGAAAGAGAGTTACCAGGTCCAGGAGAGGTCCAGAAGGGGACCAGAGGCACCAGATGCAGGTGAGGTCCAGGTGGGGACCAGAGTCACCAGATGCAGGTGAAGCCCAAGTGGGCACAGAGTCACTAGGTCCAGATGAGGCCCAGGAGAGGGCCAGAGTTACCAGGTACACGTGAGGCCCCGGTGGGGATCAGAGGCAACAGGTCATGTGAGGCCGGCTTGGGGACCATGGTCAACAAGTCTACTTGAGGCCCAGATGTGGAACACAGTAAGCAGGTCCAGGTGAGTACGCGGTTGTGACACGAGTCACCACGTCCAGGTGGTCCCAGGTGGGGACCAGGATCACAAGGTACAGGGTAGGCCCTTGAAAGTACCAGAGTCAACAGTTCGAGGTCAGGCGCAGGTGGCAACCAGGGTCAGCAGGTCCAAGTCAGGGCAAACTTGGGTTCACAGTCACTAGGGCGTGGTGAGACCATAATCCCCTGGTCCAGGTGACATCCAGGTGGGGACCAGAGTCACCAGGACAGGGTGAGGCCCAGAGAGGTTCCAGAGTCATCATGTCCAGGTTAGGCTCAGGTGTGGAACTGAGTCACCAGGTACCAAGATGCCCACATGAGGACCAGAATCAACAGATCTGGGTGACGCGAAGATAGGATCAGAGTCACCAGTTGCAGGTGAGGCAAAGAAAGAGTCCACAGCAATCAGTTCCAGGTGGGGAACAAAGTAACCAGGACTGGGTGAGGCCCAGATGGGGACCAGTTTCCCTTCTCCAGGTGAGGCCCAGGTGATGACCAGAGTCCCCAGGTTGGGAGAAGACGAGGTAAGGACCAGATTCACCAGGTCCAAGAGGCCCACGTGGGGACCTGAGTCACCAGGTATGGGTGAGGCCTAGGTGGCAATCCCACTCACCAGGTTCAGGTGAGGCCAACCTGCAGGCGATGCGCAGAACCATGTCCCGATGATGCCTAGTTAGGGACCCGAGTCACCAGGTCCAAATGAGGCCAAGATGGAGCATATTCACTAAGTCCACGTGAGGCCCAGTTGAGGACCAGAATCACCAGATCTGCTTGAGGCCTAGATGGGAACCAGAATCACCCAGTCCAGGTTACGTCCTAATGGGGACCAGAGTCACCAGGTCAGGGTGAGGCCCAGAGAAGTTCCAGAGTCATCATGACCAGGTGAGGCTCAGGTGTGGAACAGAGTCACCAGGTACGAATGATGCCCAGGTGAGGACCAGAGTCAACAGGTCTGGGTGACGCGCAGATAGGATCAGAGTCACCAGTTCCAGGTGAGGCCAAGAAAGAGTCCACAGCAATCAGGTCAAGGTGTGGAAGAAAGTCATCAAGAATGGGTGAGGCCCAGATTGGGACCAGATTCACCAGATCCAGGTGAGGCCCAGGTGGTGACCAGAGTCATCGGGTCTGGGAGAGGACCAGGTAAGGACCAGATTCACCAGGTCCAAGAGGCTCACATGGGGACCTGAGTCACCAGGTATGGGTGAGGCCCTAGAGGCAACCCACTCACCAGGTCCAGGTGAGGCCAACCTGTAGGCCAGAGTCACCAGATCCAGGTGAGGCCCTAGTGGGGACCGGAGTCACCAGGTAAATGTGAGTCTACAAGAACACAACAGTCACCAGGTCCAGGTGTGGTTCATGTGGGAACGAGAGTCACCAGGTCCAGGTGAGACCCAGGTGGGGACCATAGTCCCCAGGTCCAGATTGAGGACTAGGTAGGGGGACCAGAGTCATCAGTACTTGTTGATGCCAAAGTGTGGAGCAAAGTTATCATGTCCAGGTGAGACCCAGGTGGGAAACAAGTAACCATGTCCCATTGATGCCAGGTGGGAAAAGAGTCACAAGGTCCAGACGAGGCCTAAGTGAGGAGTAGATTCACCAGGTTCTGTTGAGGCCCAGCTGAGGACAAGTGTCGACAGCCCCGGGTGATTCCCAGAGGGGGACCAGAGTCACCCGGTCCTGGTGATATCCAGGTGGGGACCAGAGTCAGAGTCGTCCAGGTGAGGCCCCGATGTGGAACTGAGAAACCAGGTCCCATGATGCCCATATGAGGACCTGAGTCACCAGGTCCAGGTGAGGTCCCTGTGGGAACCAGTCACCTCGTCCAGGTGAGGCCCAGGTGGGACCACAGTCACCAGGTCCAGGTGAGGCCCAGGTATATAAGAGAGTATCCAGGTCCCAGTGATTCCCATGTAGAACCAGAGTCACCAGATCCAGATGAGGCGCAGGTGGGGAGCATGTTCACTAGGTCCCCGTGAGGCCCAGTTCAGGACCAGAGTCACCAGGTCAAGTTGAGTCCTAGAGGGATACCAGATTCACCTAGTCTAGGTGACATCCTGATGGGGACCAGAGTCATCATGTCAGGGTGAGGCCCAGAGGGGATCCAGAGTCATCATGTCCAGGTGAGGCTCAGGTGTGGAACAGAGTATCCAGGTCCTAATGGTCCATAGGTGAGGACCAGAGTCACCAGATCTGGGTGAGGCCCAGTTAGGATCAGAGTCACCAGTTCCAGGTGAGGCCAAGAAGGAGTCCACAGCAATCAGGTCCAGGTGGGGTGACAAAGTCATCAGGACTGGATGAGGACCAGATGGGGACCAGATTAACCAGGTTCGTGTGATTCCAGGTGGTGACCCGAGTTAGGAGTTCCGGGTGAGGACCAGGTAAGGACCAGATTCACCACGTCCAACTGAGGCCCACGTGGGGACCTGTGTCACCAGGTATGGGTGAGCCCCAGGTGGCAACCCCACTCACTAGGTCCAGGTGAGGCCAACCTGGAGGCCATGCAGAGGAACCGTGTCCCGATGATGCCCAGGTAGGGACCAGAGTTACCAGGTCCAGCTGAGGCCAACCTACAGGCCATGCAGTGGATCCATGTCCCGATGATGCCCAGGTAGGGACCAGAGTCACCAGGTCCAAATGAGGCCCAGATGGAGCATATTCAATAGGTCCAGGTGAGGCCCAGTTGAGGACCAGAGTCACCAGAACTGGTTGAGGCCGAGAGGGGTACCAGAATCACCTGGTCCAGGTGACATCCAGATGGAGACTAGAGTCACCAGGTCAGGGTTAGGCCCAGAGTGGTTCGAGAGTCCAGAGTCTCATGTCCAGGTGAGGCTCAGGTGTGGAACAGAGTCACCAGGTACCAATGATGCCCAGGTGAGGACCAGAGTCACCAGGTCTGGGTGACAAGCAGATAGGATCAGAGTCACCAGGTCCAGGTGAGGCCATGAAAGAGTCCACAGCAATCAGGTACAGGTGGGGAACAAAGTCACCAGGACTGAGTGAGGCCCAGATGGGGACCGGAATCACCAGGTCCAGGTGAGGCCCACGTGGTGACCAGAGTCCCCGGGTCTGGGAGAGGACAAGGTAAGGACCAGATTCACCAGGTCCAAGAGGCACAGGTGGAGACGTGAGTCACCAAGTATGGGTGAGACCCAAGTGGCATTCCCACTAACCAGGTCCATGTGAGGCCAACCTGCAGGCCAAGTCACCCGATTCACGTGAGGCCCTAGTGGGGACTGGAGTCACCAGTTAAAAGTGATTCTACAAGAACAACCCAGTCACCACGACCTGGTGTGGTTCATGTGGGAACGAGAGTCACCAGATCCAGGTGAGACCCAGGTGGGGACCACAGTCACCAGGTCCAGATTGAGGCCTAGGTCGGGGGACCAGAATCATCAGGACCAGTTGAGGCCAAAGTGTGGAGCAAAGTTATGTCCATGTGAGGCCCAGGTGGGAAGAGTAACCATGTCCCATTGATGCCAGGTGGGAAAAGATTCACAAGGTCCAGACGAGGCCTTAGTGAGGAGTAGATGCACCAGGTCCTGTTGAGGCCCAGTTGAGGAGCAGTGTCCCCAGCTCCGGGTGACTCCCAGAGGGTGACCAGTGTCACCCGGTTCTGGTGACATCCAGGTGAGGAGCAGAGTCACCATATCAGGGTGAGGCACAGAGGGGGACGAGAATCACTAGGTACAGATGAGACCCCGATGTGGAACTGAGAACCCTGGTCCCATGATGCCCATATGAGGACCTGAGTCACCAGGTCCAGGTGAGGTCCCTGTGGGAACCAGTCACCTCGTCTAGGAGAGGCCCAGGTGAGACCACAGTCACCAGGTCCAGGTGAGGCTCAGCTATATAGAGAGTATCCAGGTCCCAATGATGACCAGGTAAGGACCAGAGTCAACAGGTCCAGGAGAGGACCATATATGGATCAGAGTCATTGTGTTCCAGGTGAGGCCAGATGGAGACCACAGGAACCAGGTCCAGGAGAGCCCCATATGGGAACCAGAGCCACCAGATCCAGGTGAGGTCCAGTTGGGACCACAGTCAGAAGGTCCAGGTGAGGCGCAGTTGGCAACAGGATTCACCAAGTCCAGGTGAGGCCCAGGTGGCCACCAGTCACCAGATCCAGATGCGGAGCAGCTAAGGACCAGATTCACCAGGCCCAAGTGAAGCCCAAGGGGTGACCAGAGTCACCAGGTAAGGGTGAGGCCCAGAGGGGAACCAGAGTAACCAGTTTAGTTTGAGGCCCAGAATAGGACCAGAGGTCCCTGGTCAAAGTGAGACCCAGATGTGGAATAGAGTATCCAGGTCCCAATGATGCCTGGGTGAGGACCAGAGTCACTAGGGCCATACAGGCCCAGATGGGGAACAGAATCACTAGGTCCTGGTGAGGCATAGAATAAGACCACAATCACCAGTATCAGGTGTGCCCCTTGTGGGAACCAGAGCCACTCTATCCAGCTGAGTCCTAGGTCCATGTGAGCCCCACGTCAGGACCAGATTCATCAGGTTGAATTGAGGCATAGCTGGGGACAAGAGTCACCAGGTCTCTGTGCGGCCTAGGTGGGGCAAGATTCAGCAGTTCTGAGTTAGGTCAAAGTGGGGACGAGAGACACCAGTCCAGGTGAGGCCAAACTGAGGACCAGAGTCACCAGATCCAGGTGAGGTCCATGTTGGAAAGAGAGTCACCAGGTCCAGTAGAGGTCCAGGTGGGGACCAGAGTCACCAGATCCAGGTGAAGTCCAGGTGGGGACCAGAGTCACCAGATCCAGGTGAAGCCCAGGTGGGGACCACAGTCACCAGATCAGGGTAGTCTCGGGTGCAGACCAGAATCACCAGGTCTAGGTGAGGTGCAGGTGGCAACCACACTCAACAGGTCCCGGTGAGTCCCTGGTGGGGACCAGAGTCACGAGGTACATGAGAAGCTAGAAACACTGCAGGTACCAGGTCCACATCATGTCCATGTGGAAACGAGAATCACCAGTTTCAGTTGAGGACCAGGTGGGGATCCGACTCACCATGTCCAGATGAGACCCAGGTGGGAACCAGTGTCACCATGTCCAGGTGTGGCCCAGGTGAAGACCAGAGTTGATAGGTCCGGCTGGGTCACTGATAGTGAACAGTGTAACCATATCCTGATGCTACCCAGGTGGGTACCAGAGACACCAGGTCCTGGTGAGCCCCAGGTGCGACCAGAGACATGAGGTCCACGTGAGATCCCGATGGGAACCACAGAGACCAGGTCAGGTGAGGCCATGCTTAGGATCAGAGTCACAGGTTACATGTGAGGCCCAGGTGGAGCCAGAGTCACCTGGTACAGATGAGGCCAAATTCAGGACCAGAGTTACCAGGATCAGTCAGTCCCAGTGGGGAACAGAGTAACCATGTTCCGATGATGCCCAGGTAGACCCAGCGTCACCAGGTCCAGATGAGGCGCAGGTGGGGAGCATATTCACTAGGTCTCGGTGAGGCCCAGTTGAGGACCAGAGCCACCAGGTCTATTTGAGCCCTTGAGGCGTAACAGATTCACCTGGTCCAGGTGACATCCAGATGGAGACGAGAGTCACCAGGTCAGGGTTAGGCCCAGAGTGGTTCCAGAGTCATCATGTCCAGGTGAGTCTCAGGTGTGGAACAGACTCAGCAGGTACCAATGATGCCCAGGTGAGGACCAGAGTGACCAGATCTGGGTGACGCGCAGATAGGATCAGAGTCACCAGGTCCAGGTGAGGCCAAGAAAGAGTCCACAGCAATCAGGTCCAGGTGGGGAACAAAGTCACCAGGACTGGGTGAGGCCCAGATGGGGATCTGATTCATTCATCAGGCCCAGGTGAGGCCCAGGTGGTGAACAGAGTCCCCGGGATTGGGAGAGGACCAGGTACGGACCAGATTCACCAGGTCCAAGAGGCCCACGTGGGGACCTGAGTCACCAGGTATGGGTGAAGCCCAGGTGGCAACCCCACTCACCAGGTCAGGTGAGGCCAACCTGCAGGCCAGAGTCACCAGATCCAGGTGAGGCCCTAGTGAGGACAGGAGTCACCAGGTAAATGTGAGTCTACAAGAACACCACAGTCACCAGGTCCTGGTGTGGTTCATGTGGGAACTTAGTCACCAGGTCCAGGTGAGACCCAGGTGGGTACCACAGTTACCAGGTCCAGATTGAGGCCTAGGTGGTGGGTCCAGAGTCATCAGGAGCAGTTGAGGCCAAAGTGCGGAGCAAAGTTATCATGTCCAGGTGAGGACCAGGTGGGGAACAGAGTAACCATGTCCCATTGATGCCAGGTGGGAAAAGAGTCACAGGTCCAGTCGAAGCCTAAGTGAGGAGTAGATTCACCAGGTCCTGCTGAGGCCTAGTTGAGGACCAGTGTCACCAGCTCCGGGTGAGTCCAGATGGGGACCAGAGTCACCCGGTTCTGGTGATATCCAGGTGGGGATCAGAGTCACCACGTCAGGGTGAGGCCCAGAAGGGGACGAGAATCACTAGGTCCAGGTGAGGCCCCGATGTGGAACTGAGAAACCAGGTCCCATGATGCCCATATGAGGACCTGAGTCACCAGGTCCAGGTGAGGTCCCTGTGGGAACCAGTCACCTCGTCCAGGTGAGGCCCAGGTGGGACCACAGTCACCAGGTCCACGTGAGGCCCAGGTATATAAGAGAGTATCCAGGTCGCAATGATGCCCAGGTATGGACCAGAGTCAACAGGTCCAGGAGAGGCCCAAATATGGATCAGAGTCATCTTGTTCCAGGTGAGGCCAGATGGAGACCACAGGAACCAGGTACAGGAGAGCCTCATATGGGAACCAGAGACACCAGATACAGGTGAGATACAGTTGGGACCACAGTCACAAGGACCAGGTGAGGCGCAGGTGGCAACAGGATTCACCAAGTCCCGGTGAGGCCCAGGTGGCCAGCAGTCACGAGATCCAGGTGCGGACCAGCTAAGGACCATATTCACCAGGCCCAAGTTAAGCCCAAGTGGTTACGAGAGTCACCAGGTAAGGGTGAGACCCAGAGTGGTAACCAGAGTAACCAGTTTAGTTTGAGGTCAAGAATGGGACCAGACGTGCCTGCTCAAAGTGAGGCCCTGTGTGGAATAGAGTATCCAGGTCCCAATGATGCATGGGTGAGGACCAGAGTCACTAGGGCCATGCAGGCCCAGATGGGGAACAGAATTCTAGGTGCTGGTGAGGCATAGAATAAGACCACAGTCAGCAGTATCTGGTGAGCCCCTTGTGGGAACCAGCGCCACTCTATCCAGCTGAGTCCCAGGTCCATGTGAGGCCCACGTGAGGACCAGATTCATCAGTTCGAATTGAGGCATAGCTGGGGACAAGAGTCACCAGGTCTGGATACGGTCTAGGTGGGACAAGATTCAGCAGTTCTGAGTTAGGTCAAAGTGGGGACGAGAGACACCAGGTCCATGTCAGGCGAAACTGAGGACCAGAGTCACCAGATCCAGGTGAAGTCCAGGTGGGGACCAGAGTCATCAGATCCAGGTGAAGCCCAGGTGGGGACCAGACTCACTAGGTCCAGATGAGGCGTAGGTGAGGACCAGAGTTGCCAGGTACACGTGAATCCCCGGTGGGGATCAGAGGCAACAGGTCCATGTGAGGCCGGCTTGGGGACCATGGTCAACAGGTCTACTTGAGGCCCAGGTGTGGAACACAGTAAGCAGATCCAGGTGAGTTCCCGGTGGTGACAAGAGTCACCAAGTCCAGGTGAGGCCCATGTGGGCACCAGGATCATCATGTCCAGGGTAGGCCCTTGAAAGAACCAGAGTCATCAGTTTTAGGTCAGGCGCAGGTGGCAACCAGGGTCAACAGGTCCAAGTCAGGCCAAAGTGGGGTTCACAGTCACAAGGGCACGGTGAGACCCAGAGGGGGACCAGAGTCACCTGGTCCAGGTGAGGTCCAGTTGTGGAACAGTCACCGGGTCCCAATTTTGCCCAGTTGAGGACCATAGTAAACAGGGCCAGGTGAGGCACAGATGGGGACCGGAGTCCCCAAATCCAGGTGAAGCCCAGGTGGGACTACAGTCACCAGATCCAGGGTAGTCTCAGGTGCAGGGCAGAATCACCAGGTCCAAGTGAGGTGCAGGTGGCAACCACACTCACCAGGTCCTGGTGAGGCCCTTGTGGGGACCAGAGTCACGAGGTACATGAGAAGCTAGAAACACTGCAGCCACCAGGTCCACATGATGTCCATGCTGGAACGAGAATCACCAGTTACAGGTGAGGACCAGGCGGGGATCCGACTCACCATGTTCAGGTCAGACCCAAGTGGGTACCAGTGTCACCATGTCCAGGTGTGGCCCAGGTGAAGACCACAGTTAATAGGTCCGGCTGGGTCACTGTTAGTGAAGAGTGTAACCATATCCTGATGCTACCCAGGTGGGTACCAGAGACACCAGGTCCTGGTGAGGCCCAGGTGAAACCAGAGACATGAGGTCCAGGTGAGGTCCCGATGGGAACCACAGTCTCCAGGTCAGGTGAGGCCATGCTTAGGATCAGAGTCACCAGTTACAGGTGAGGCCCAGGTGGAGCCAGAGTCACGTGGTACAGAAGAGGCCAAAGTCAGGACCAGAGTTACCAGGATCAGGTCAGTCCCACTGGGGAATAGAGTCACCATGTCTCGATGATGCCCAGGTAGAACCAGAGTCATCACGTCCAGATGAGGCGCAGGTGGGGATCATGCTCACTAGGTCCCGGTGAGTCCAAGTGAGGACCAGATTTACCAGGTCAAGTTGAGGCCTAGAGGGGTACCAGATTCACCTGGTCTAGGTGACATCCAGATGGGGACCAGAGTCATCATGTCAGGCTGAGGCCCAGAGGGGATCTAGAGTCATGTCCAGGTGAGGCTCAGGTGTGGAACAGAGTATCCAGGTCATAATGGTCCACAGGAAGGACAGAGTCACCAGATCTGGGTGAGGCCCAGTTAGGATCAGAGTCACCAATTCCAGGTGAAGCCAAAAATGTGTCCACAGCAATCAGGTCCAGGTGGGGAACAAAGTCACCAGGATTGGGTGAGGCCAAGATGGGGACCAGATTCACAAGGTCCAGGTTATTCCCGGGTGGGGACCAGAGTTACAAGTTCCGGGTGAGGACCAGTTAAGGACGAGATTCACCAGGTCCAAGTGAGACCCACGTGGGGACCTGTGTCACAATGTATGTGTGAGGCCCAGATTACCACCCCACTCACCAGGTCCAGGTGAGGCCAACCTGCAGGCCATGAAGAGGAACCATGTCCCGATGATGCCATAGTAGGGAACAGAGTTACCAGGTCCAGGTGAGGAAAACCTGCAGGCCATGCAGTGGAACCATGTCCCGATGATGCCCAGGTAGGGACCAGAGACACCAAGACCAAATGAGGTCCAGATTGAGCAAATTCACTAGGTCCAGGTGAGGCCCAGTTGAGGACCAGAGTCACCAGATTTGGTTGATGCCTAGAGGGGTACCAGAATCACCTGGTGCAGGTGACATGCAGATGGGGACCAGAGTCACCAGGTCAGGGAGAGGCCCAGAGAGGTTCCAGAGTCATCATGTCCAGATGAGGCTTAGGTGAGGAACAGAGTCACCAGGTACCATGATGCCCAGGTGAGGACCAGAGTCACCAGATCTGGGTGAGGCCCAGTTAGGTTCAGAGTCACCAGTTCCAGGTGAGGCCCAAAAGGAGTCCACAGCAATCAGGTCCAGGTGGGAAACAAAGTCACCAGGACAGGGTGACGCCCAGATGGGGAGCAGATTCACCAGGTCCAGTTGAGGCCCAGGTGGTGACCAGAGTCCCAGGTCTGGGAGAGGACCAGGTAAGGACCAGATTCACCAGGTCCAAGAGGCCCACGTGGGGACCTGAGTCACCAGGTATGGGTGACACCCAGGTGGCAACCAAACTCACCAGGTCCAGGTGAGGCCAACCTGCAGGCCAGAGTCACCAGATCCAGGTGAGGCCCTAGTGGGGACCGGAGTCACCAGGTAAATGTGAGTCTACAAGAACACCACAGGGACCAGGTCCAGGTGTGGTTCATGTGGGAACAAGAGTCACCAGGTCCAGGTGAGACCCAGGTGGGGACCACAGTCACCAGGTCCAGATTGAGGCCTAGGTGGGGGGACCAGAGTCATCAGGACCAGGTGAGGCCAAAGTGTGGAGCAAAGTTATCATGTCCAGGTGAGGCGCAGGTGGGGAAGAGAGTAACCATGTCCCATTGATGCCAGGTGAGAAAAGAGTCACAAGTTCCAGACGAGGCCTATGTGAAGAGTAGATTCATCAGGTCCTGTTGATGCCCAGTGGAGGACCAGTGTCCACAGCTCCGGTGAGTCTCAGAGGGGAACCAGAGTCACCCGGCTCTGGTGATATCCAGGTGGGGACCAGAGTCACCACGTCAGGATGAGTCCCAGAGGGGGACGAGAATCACTAGCTCCAGGTGAGGCCCGATGTGGAATTGAGAAACCAGGTCCCATGATGCCCATATGAGGACTTGAGTCACCAGGTCCAGGTGAGGTCCCTGTGGGAACCAGTCACCTCGTCCAGGTGAGGCCGAGGTGGGACCACAGTCACCAGGTCCAGGTGAGGCCCAGGTATATAAGAGAGTATCGAGGTCCCAATGATGCCCAGGTAAGGACCAGAGTCAACAGGTCCAGGAGAGGCCCAAATACGGATCAGTCATTGTGTTCCAGGTGAGGCCAGATGGAGACCACAGGAAGCAGGTCCAGGAGAGCCCCATATGGGAACGAGAGCCACGAGATCCAGGTGAGTTCCAGGTGGGACCACAGTCACCAGGTCGAGGTGAGGCCCAGGTATATAAGAGTGTTCCCAGGACCCAATGATGCCCAGGTAAGTACCAGAGTCAACAGGTCCAGCAGAGGGCAAATATGGAACAGAGTCATTGTGTTCCAGGTGAGGCCAGATGGAGACCACAGGAACCAGGACCAGGAGAGCCCCATATGGGAACCAGAGTCACCAGATCCAGGTGAGGTCCAGGTAGGACCACAGTCACAAGGTCCCGGTGACGCGCAGGTGGCAACAGGATTCACCAAGTCCAGGAGAGGCCCAGGTGGCGACCAGTCACCAGATCCAGGTTCGGACCATCTAAGGACCAGATTCACCAGGCCCAAGTGAAGCCTAAGGGTTGACCAGAGTCACCAGGTAAGGGTGAGGCCCAGAGGGGGAACCAGAGTAACCAGTTTAGTTTGAGGCCCCGAGTTGGACCAGAGGTCCCTGGTCAAAGTGAGGCCCAGGTGTGGAATAGAGTATCCAGGTCCCAATGATGGCTGAGTGAGGACCAGAGTCACTAGGGCCATGCAGGCCCAGATGGGGAACAGAATCACTAGGTGCTGGTGAGGCATAGAATAAGACCACAGTCAGCAGTATCAGGTGAGCCCCTTGTGGAAACCAGAGCCACTCTATCCAGCTGAGTCCCAGGTCCATGTGAGGCCCACGTGAGTAACATATTCATCAGGTCGAAATGAGGCATAGCTGGGGACAAGAGTCACCAGGACTGGGTGCGGCCTAGGTGGGGCAAGATTCAGCAGTTCTGAGTTTGGTCAATGTGGGGACGAGAGACGCCAGGTCCAGGTGAAGCCAAACTGAGGACCACAGTCACCATATCCAGTTGAGGTCCATGTTGGAAAGAGAGTCACCAGGTCCAGGAGAGGTCCATTGGGGACTAGAGTCACCAGATCCAGGTTAAGCCCAGATGGGGATAAGAGTCACTAGGTCCAGATGAGGCCCAGGTGAGGACCAGAGTTATCAGGTACACGTGAGGCCCCGGTGGGCATCAGAGGCCACAGGTTCATGTGAGTTAGGCTTGGGGACCATGGTCAACAGATCTACTTGAGGCCCAGGTGTGGAACACAGTAAGCAGATCCAGGTGAGTCCCCAGTGTTGACAAGAGTGACCACGTCCAGGTGAGACCCAGGTGGGGACCAGGATCATCAGGTCCCGGGGAGGCCCTTGTAAGAACCAGAGTCAACAGTTCGAGGTTAGGCGCAGGTAGCAACCAGGGTCAGCAGGTCCAAGTCAGGCCAAAGTGGGGTTCACAGTCACTAGGGCACGGTGAGACCCAGAGGGGGACCAGAGTCACCTGGTCCAGGTGAGGCCCAGTTGAGGACCAGTTTCACCATATCTGGTTCGGCTTAGAAGGGTACCAGAATCTCCTGATCGAGGTGATATCCAGATGGGGACCAGAGACACCAGGACAGCGTGAGGCCCAGAGTGGTTCCAGAGTCATCGGGTCCAGGTGAGGCTCATGTGTGGAACAGAATCACCAGGTACCAATGATGCCCAGGTGAGGACCAGAGTCACCAGATCTGGGTGACACGCAGATAGGATCAGAGTCATCAGTTCCAGGTGACGCCAAGAAGGCGTCCACAGCAATCAGGTCCAGGTGGTGAAGAAAGTCACCAGGACTTGGTGAGACCCAGATTTGGACAAGATTCACCAGGTCCAGATTATTCCCAGGTGGTGACCAAGGTCCTCGGGTCTGGGAGAAAACCAGCTAAGGATCAGATTCAACAGGTCCAAATGAGGCCCACGTGGGGACCTGAGTCACCAGGTATGGGTGAGGCCTAGGTGGCAACCCCACTCCCCAGGTCCAGGTGAGGCCAACCTGCAGGCCAGAGTCACCAGATGCAGGTGAGGTCCAGGTGGGTACCAGAGTCACCAGATCCAGGTGAGGTCCATGTTGGAAAGAGAGTCACCAGGTCCAGGAGAGGTCCAGGTGGATACCAGAGTCACCAGATCCAGGGGAAGTCCAGGTGGGGACCAGAGTCATCAGATCCAGGTGAAGCCCAGGTGAGGACCAGAGTCAGTAAGTCCAGATGAGGTCAAGGTGGGGACCAGAGATACCAGGTACAAGTGAGGCCCCGGTGGGGAGCAGTGGCAACAGGTCCATGTGAGCCCGTCCTGGGGACCATGGTCAACAGGTCTACTTGAGGCCCAGGTTTGGAACACAGTAAGCAGGTCCAAGAGAGTCCCCGGTGGTGACAAGTGTCACCACGTCCAAGTGAGACCCAGGTGGGGACAAGGATCACCAGGTCGAGGGGAGGCCTTTGAAAAACCAGAGTCTACAGTTTGAGGTCAGGCGCAGGTGGCAACCAGTATCAGCAGGTCGAAGTCAGGCCAAAGAGGGGTTCACAGTCACTAGGGCACGGTGAGACCCAGAGGGTGACGAGAGTCACCTGATACAGGTGAGGTCTAGTTGTGGAACACAGTCACCGGGTCCCAATTTTGCCCAGTTGAGGACCATGGTCAACAGGGCCAGGTGAAGCCCAGATGGAGACTGGAGTCCCCAAATCCAGGTGAAGTCCAGGTGGGGACCACAGTCACCAGATCCAGGGTAGTCTTAGGTGTAGACCAGAATCACCAGGTCCAGGTGAGGTGCAGGTGGCAACCACACTCACCAGTTCCCGGTGAGGCCCTGGTGGGGACCAGAGTCACGAGGTATATAAGAAGCTAGAAACACTGCAGCCACAAGGTCCACATAATGTCCATGTGGGAATGAAAATCACCAGTTACAGGTGAGGACCAGGTGGGGATCCGACTCACCATGTCCAGGTGAGTCCCAGGTGGGAACCAGTGTCACCATGTCCAGGTGTGGCCCAGGTGAAGACCAGAGTTAATAGGTCCGGCTGGGTCACTGTTAGTGAACAGGGTCACCATATCCTGATGCTACCCAGGTGGGAACCAGAGAAACCAGGTCCTGGTGAGGCCCAGGTGGGCCCAGAGATATGAGGTCCAGAAGAGGTCCCGATGGGAACGACAGTCACCAGGTCAAGTGAGGCCATGCTTAGGATCAGAGTCACCAGTTACAGCTGAGGCCCAGGTGGAGCCAGAGTCACCTGGTACAGAAGAGGCCAAAGTCAGGACCAGAGTTACCAGGATCAGGTCAGTCCCAGTGGGGAATAGAGTAACCATGCCCCGATGATGCCCAGGTAGAACCAGAGTCACCAGGTCCAGATGAGGCGCAGGTGGGGAGCATATTCACTAGGTCCCGGTGAGGCCCAGTTGCGGACCAGAGTCACCAGGTCTAGTTGAGGACTAGAGGGGTACCAGATTCACCTGGTCTAGGTGACATCCAGATGGGGAGCAGAGTCACCATGTAAGGGTGAGGCCCAGAGGGGATCCAGAGTCATCATGTCCAAGTGAGGCTCAGGTGTGGAACGTAGTATCCAGATCATAATGGTCCACAGGTGAGGACCAGAGTCACCAGATCTGGGTGAGACCAAGTTAGGATCACACTCACCACTTCCAGGTGAGGCCAAGAAGGTGTCCACAGCAATCAGGTCCAGGTGGGGAACAAAGACACCAGGATAGGGTGAGGCCCAGATGGGGACCAGATTCCCCAGGTCCAGGTGATTCCCAGGTGGTGACCAGAGTTACCAGTTCCAGGTGAGGACCAGGTAAAACCAGATTAACCAGGTCCAAGTGAGGCCCACGTGGGTGCATGGGTCACCAGGTGCAGGGGAGGCATAGCTGGGGACAAGAGTCACCAGATCTGGGTGCGCCCTAGGTGACTCAGGTGGAAACCCCAATCACCAGGTCCAGGTGAGGCCAACCCTTGGGCCATGCAGAGGAACCGTGTCCCGATGATGCCCAGGGAGGGTCCAGAGTTACCAGGTCTAGGTGAGTCCAACCTGCAGGCCATGCAGTGGAATCATGTCCCGATGTTGCCCAGGTAGTGACCAGAGTCACCAGGTCCAAATGAGGCCCAGATGGAGCATATTCACTAGGTCCCGTTGAGGCCCAGTTGAGGACCAGAGTCACCAGATCTGGTTGAGGCCCAGAGGGGTGCCACAATCACCTGGTACAGGTGACATCCAGATGGGGACCAGAGTCACCAGGTCAGGGTGAGGCCCAGAGGGGATCCACAGTCATCATGTCCAGGTGAGTTTCAGGTGTGGAACAGAGTCACCCAGTATCAATGATGCCCAGGTGAGGACCAGAGCCATCAGATCTGGGTGACGCGCAGATAGGATCAGAGTCTCCAGTTCCAGGTGAGGCCAAGAAGGAGTCCACAGCAATCAGGTCCAGGTGGGGAACAAAGTCACCAGGACTGGGTGAGGCCCAGACCGGACCAGATTCACCAGGTCCAGGTGAGGCCCATGTGTTGACCAGAGTCCCCAGGTCAGGGAGAGGAACAGGTAAGGACCAGATTCACCACGCCCAAGTGAAGCCCAAGGGGTGACTAGAGTCACCAGGTAAGGGTGAGGCCCAGAGGAGGAACCAGAGTAACCAGTTCAGTTTTAGGCCCAGAATGGGACCAGAGGTCCCTGGTCAGAGTGAGGCCCAGGCGTGGAATAGAGTATCCCGGTCCCATGATGCTGAGTGTGGACCAGAGTCACTAGGGCCATGCAGGCCCAGATGGGGAACAGAATGACTAGGTTCTGGTGAGGCATAGAATAAGACCACAGTCAGCAGTATCAGGTTAGCCCCTTGTGGGACCCAGAGCCACTCTATCCAGTTGAGTCCCAGGTCCATGTGAGGCCCACATGAGGACCAGATTAATCAGGTGGAATTGAGGCATAGCTGGGGACAAGAGTCACCAGGTCTGGGTGGGGGCTATGTGGTGCAAGATTCAGCAGTACTGAGTTAGGTCAAATTGGGGACGAGAGACACCAGGTCCAGGTGAGGCCAAACGGAGGATCAGAGTCACCAGATCCAGGTGAGGTCCATGATGGAAAGAGAGTCACCAGGTCCAGGAGAGGTCCAGGTGGGACCAGAGTCACCAGATCCAGGTGAAGACCAGGTGCGGACCAGAGTCACCAGATCCAGGTGAATCCCAGGTGGGGACCAGACTCACTAGGTCCCGATGAGGCCCAGGTAAGGACCAGAGTTACCAGGTACAGGTGAGGCCCCGGTGGGGATCAGAGGCAACAGATCCATGTGAGGCCGGCTTTGGGACCATGGTCAACAGTTCTACTTGAGGCCCAGGTGTGGAACACAGTAAGCAGATCCAGGTGAGTCCCCGGTGGTGACAAGAGTCACCACGTCCAGGTGAGGCCCAGGTGGGGACCAGGATGACCAGGTACAGGGGAGGCCCTTGAAAGAACCAGAGTCAACATTTCGAGGTCAGGCGCAGGTGGCAACCAGGGTCAGTAGGTCCAAGTCAGGCCAATGTGGGGTTCACAGTCACTAGGGCACGGTGAGACCCAGAGGGGGACCAGCGTCACCTGGTCCAGGTGAGGTCCAGTTGTGGAACACAGTCACCGGGTCCAAATTTTGCCCAGTTGAGGACCTGGTTCAACAGGGCCAGTTGAGGCCCAGAAGGGGACCGGAGTCCCAAAATCCAGGTGATGCCCAGGTGGGGACCACAGTCACCATATCCAGGGTAGACTCAGGTGCAGACCAGAATCACCAGGTCCAGGTGAGGTGCAGGTGGCAACCACACTCACCAGGTCCCGGTGAGGCCCTGGTGGGGACCAGAGTCACGAGGTATTTGAGAAGCTAGAAACACTGCAGCCACCAAGTCCACATGATGTCGATGTGGGAACGAGAATCACCAGTTACAGGTGAGGACCAGGTGGGGATCCGACTCACCATATCCAGGTGAGACCCAGGTGGGAACCAGTGTCACCATGTCCAGGTGTCGCCCAGGTGAAGACCGGAGTTAATAGGTCCGGCTGGGTCACTGTTAGTGAACAGTGTAACCATATCCTGATGCTACCCAGGTGGGTACCAGAGACAACAGGTCCTGGTGAGTCCCAGGTGGGTCCAGAGACATTAGGACCAGGTGAGGTCCCAATGGGAACCACAGTCTCCAGGTCAGGTGAGGCTATGCTTAGCATCAGAGTCACCAGTTACAGGTGAGGCCCACGTGGAGCCAGAGTCACCTGGTACAGTAGAGGCCAAAGTCAGGACCAGAGTTACCAGGATCAGGACAGTCCCAGTGGGGAATAGAGTAACCATGTCCCGATGATGCCCATGTAGACCCAGAGCCACCAGGTGCGGATGAGGCGCAGGTGGGGAGCATATTCACGAGGTCCTGGTGAGGCCCAGTTGAGGACCAGAGTCACCAGGTCTAGTTGAGGCCTAGAGGGGTAGCAGATTCACCTGGTCTAGGTGACATCCAGATGGGGACCAGATTCACCATGTCAGGCTGAGGCCCAGAGGGGATCCAGAGTCATCAGGTCCAGGTGAGGCTCAGGTGTGGAACAGAGTATCCAGGTCATAATGGTCCACAGGTGAGGACCAGAGTCAGCAGATCTGGGTAAGGCCCAGTTAGGATCAGAGTCATCAGTTCCAATGAGGCCAAGAAGGAGTGCACAGCAATCAGGTCCAGGTGGGGAACAAATTCACCAGGAATGAGTGAGGCCCAATGGGGACAAGATTCACCAGGTCCAGGTGATTCCCAGGTGGTGACCAGAGTTACTAGTTGCAGGTGAGGACCAGGTAAGGACCAGATTCACCAGGTCCAAGTGAGGCCCACTTTGGGACCTGTGTCACCAGGTATGGGTGAGGCCCAGGTGGCAACCCCACTCACCAGGTCCAGGTGAGGCCAAAATGCAGGCCATGCAGAGGAACCATGTCCCGATAATGCTCAGGTAGGGACCAGAGTTACCAGGTCCAGGTGAGGCCAACCTGCAGGCCATGCAGATGAACCGTGTCCCGATAATGCCCAGGTAGAGACCTGAGTTACGAGTTGCAGGTGAGGCCCTAATGGGGACCGGAGTCACCAGGTAAATGTGAGTCTACAAGAACACCACAGTCACCAGGTCCAGGTGTGGTTCATGTGGGAACAAGAGTCACCAGGTCCAGGTGAGACCCAGGTGGGGACCAGAGTCACCAGGTCCAGATTGAGGACTAGGTGGGGGAGAAGAGTGATCAGGACCAATTGAGGCCAAAGTCCGGAGCAAAGTTATCATGTCCAGGTGAGGCCCAGGTGGGGAACAGAGTAACCATGTCCCCTTGATGCCAGGTGGGAAAAGAGTCACAAGGACCATACGAGGCCTAAGTGAGGAGTAGATTCACTAGGTCCTGTTGAGGCCCAGTTGAGGACCAGTGTCCCCAGCTCCGGGTGAGTCCCAGAGGGGGACCAGAGTCACCCGGTTCTGGTGATATCCAGCTGGAGACCAGAGTCAGCACGTCAGGGTGAGGCCTAGAGGGGGACGAGAATCACTAGGTCCAGGTGAGGCCCTGATGTGGAACTGAGAAACCAGGTCCCATGATGCCCATATGAGGACCTGAGTCACCAAGTCCAGGTGAGGTCCCTGTGGGAACCATGCACCTCGTCCAAGTGAGGCCCACGTGGGACCACCGTCACCAGGTCCAGGTAAGGCCCAGGTATATAAGTGAGTATCCAGGTCCCAATGAGGCCAGGTAAGGACCAGAGACAACAGATCCAAGATAGGCTCAAATATGGATAAGAGTCATTGTGTTCCAGGTGAGGCCAGATGGAGACCACAGGAACCAGGTCCAGGAGAGCCCAATAGGGAACCAGAGCCACCAGATCCATGTGAGGTCCAGGTGGCAACACAGTCACAAGTTCCAGGTGAGGCGCAATTGGCAACAGGATTCACCAAGGACAGGGGAGGCCCAGGTGGCGACCAGTCACCACATCCAGGTGCGGACCAGCTAAGGTCCAGATTCACCAGGCCCAAGAGAAGCCAAAGGGGTGACCAGAGTCACCAGGTAAGGGTGAGGCCCAGAGGGGGTACCAGAGTAACCAGTTTAGTTTGAGGCCCAGAATGGGACCAGAGGTCCCTGGTCAGAGTGAGGCCCAGGTTGGAATAGAGTATCCAGGTCCCAATGATGCCTGGGTGAGGAACAGAGTTACTAGGGCCATGCAGGCCTAGATGGGGAACAGAATCACCAGGTCCTGGTGAGGCATAGAATAAGACCAAAGTCAGCAGTATCAGGTGAGCCCCTTGTGGGAACCAGAGCCACACTATCCAGCTGAGTCCCAGGTCCATGTGAGACCCACGTGAGGACCAGATTCATCAGGTCGAATTGAGGCATAGCTGAGGACAAGAGTCACCAGGTCTGGGTGCGGCCTAGTTGGGACAAGATTCAGCAGTTCTGAGGTAGGTCAAAGTGGGGACAAGAGTCAACAGGTCCAGGTGAGGCCAAACTGAGGACGAGAGTCACCAGGTCCAGGTGAGGTCCAGGTGGGGACCAGTGTCATCAGATCCAGGTGAAGTCCAGGTGGGGACCAGAGTCACGAGATCCAGGTGAAGTCCAGGTGGGGACCAGAGTCGCTAGGTCCAGATGAGGCCCAGGTGAGGACCAGAGTTACCAGGTACACGTGAGGCCCTGGTGGGGATCAGAGGCAACAGGTCCATGTGAGGCCGGCTTAGGGACCATGGTCAACAGGTCTACTTGAGGCCCAGGTGTGGAACACAGTAAGCAGGTCCAGGTGACTCCCCGGTGGTGACAAGTGTCACCACGTCCTGGTTTGGCCCAGGTGGGGACCAGAATCACCAGGTACAGTGGAGGCCCTTGAAAGAACCAGAGTCAACAGTTCGAGGTCAGGCGCAGGTGGCAACCAGGGTGAACAGGTCCAAGTAAGGCCAAAGTGAGGTTCACAGTAACTAGGGCACGTGAGACTCAGAGGGGGACCAGAGTGACCTGATCCAGGTGAGGTCCAGTTGTAGAACACACTCACCGGGTCCCAAATTTGCCCAGTTGAGGACCATGGTCAACAGGGCCAGGTGAGGCCCAGATGGGGACCGGAGTCCCGAAATCCAGGTGAATCCCAGGTGGGGACCACAGTCACCAGATCCAGGGTAGTCTCAGGTGCAGACCAGAATCACCAGGTCCAGGTGAGGTGCAAGTGAAACCAAACTCACCAGCACCCGGTGAGGCCCTGGTGGGGATCAGAGTCACGAGGTACATGAGAAGCTAGGAACACTGCAGCCACCAGGTCCATATGATGTTCATGTGGGAACGAGAATCACCAGTTACAGGTGAGGACCAGGTGGGCATCCGACTCACCATGTCCAGTTGAGTCCCAGGTGGGAACCAGTTTCACCATGTCCAGGTGTGGCCCATGTGAAGACCAGAGTTAATAGGTCCGGCTTGGTCACTGATAGTGAACAGGGTAACCATATCCTGATGCTACCCAGGTGGGTACCAGAGACACCAGGTCTCGGTGAGGCCCAGGTGGGTCCAGAGACATGAGGTCCAGGTGAGGTCCTGATGGGAACCACAGTCACCAGGTCAGGTGAGGTCATGCTTAGAATCAGTTTCACCAGATAAAAGTGAGGCCCAAGTGGTGTCAGAGTCACCTGGTACAGACGAGGCCAACGTCAGGACGAGAGTTACCAGGATCAGGTCAGTCCCAGTGGGGAATAGAGTAAACATGTCCCGATGAAGCCCAGGTAGAACCAAGTCACCAGGTCCAGATGAGGCGCAGGTGGGGAGCATTTTTACTAGGTCCCGCTGAGGCCCATTTGAGGACCAGAGTCGCCAGGTCTAGTTGAGGCCTAGAGGGGTACCAGATTCACCTGGTCTAGGTGACATCCAGATGGGGACCAGAGTCACCATGTCAGAGTGAGGCCCAGAGGGGATCCAGAGTCATCATGACCAAGTGACTCTAGGGTGTGGAAAAGAGTATCCGGGTCATAATGGTCCACAAGTGAGGACCAGAGTCACCAGATCTGGATGAGGCCCAGTTAGGATCAGAGTCACCAGTTCCAGGTGAGGCCAAGAAGATGTACTCAGCAATCAGGTTCAGGTGGGGAACAAAGTCACCAGGACTGTGTGAGGCCAAGATGGGGACCAGATTCACAAGGTCCAGGTTATTCCCAGGTGTGGACCAGAGTTACCAGTTCCGGGTGAGGACCAGTTAAGGACGAGATTCACCAGGTCCAAGTGAGATCCACGTGGGGACCTTGTCACAATGTATGTGTGAGGCGCAGATTACCACCGCACTCACCAGGTCCAGGTGAGGCCAACCTGCAGGCCATGAAGAGGAACCATGTCCCGATGATGCCTTAGTAGGGAACAGAGTTACCAGGTCCAGGTGAGGACAACCTGCAGGCCATGCAGTGGAACCATGTCCCGATGATGACCAGGTAGGGACCTGAGACACCAGGTCCATATGAGGCCCAGATGGAGCATATTCACTAGGTACAGGTGAGTCCCCTTTGAAGACCAGAGTCACCAGATCTGTTTGAGGCCTAGGGGGTACCAGAATCACCTTGTCCATGTGACATCCAGATGGGGACCAGAGTCACTAGGTCAGGGTGAGGTCCAGAGCGGTTCCAGAGTCAACATTTCCAGGTGAGGCTCAGGTGTGGTACAGAGTCACCAGGTACCAATGATGCCCAGGTGAGGACAAGAGTCACCCGGTCTGGGTGACGCACAGATAGGATCAGACTCACCAGTCCAGGTGAGGCCAAGAAAGGGCACAGCAATCAGGTCCAGGTGGGGAACAAAGTCACCAGGAATGGGTGATGCTCAGATGTGGACCAGATTCACCATGTCCAGGTGAGGCCCAGGTGGTGACAAGAGTCCCCGGGTCTAGGAGGGGACCGGGTAAGGACAAGATTCACCAGGTCCAAGGGGCCCACGTAGGGACTTGAGTCACCAGGTATGGGTGAGGTCCAGGTGGCAACCCCACTCACCAGGTCCTGGTGAGACCAAGCTGCAGGCCAGAGTCACCAGATCCACGTGAGTCCCTAGTGGGGACCGGATTCACCAGGTAAAAGTTAGTCTACAAGAACGCCAGAGTCACCAGGTCCAGGCGTGGTTCATGTAGGAACGAGACCACCAGGTCCAGGTGAGACCCATGTGGGGACCACAGTCACCAGGTCCAGGTGTGACCCAGGTGGGGACCACAGTCACTAGGTTCAGTTTGAGGCCTAGGTGCGGGGATCAGAGTCATCAAGACCAGTTGAGGTCAAAGTGTGGAGCAAAGTTATCATGTCCAGGTGAGGCTCAGAGGGAACAGAGTAACCATGTCCCATTGATGCCAGGTGGGAAAAGTGTCACAAGGTCCAGACGAGACCTAAGTGAGGAGTATATTCACCAGGTCCAGTTGTGCCCAGTTGAGGACCAGTGTCCCAGCTCCGGGTGAGTCCCAGAGGGGGAACAGAGTCACCCGATTCTGGTGATATCCAGATGGGGACCTGAGTCACCATGTCAGGCTGTGGCCCAGAGGGGATCCAGCTTCATCATGTCCAGGTGAGTCTCAGGTGTGGAACAGAGTATCCAGTTCATAATGGTCCACAGGTGAGGACCAGAGTCACCAGATCTGGGTGAGTCCCAGTTACGATCAGAGTCACCCGTTCCAGGTGAGGCCCAAAGGAGTCCACAGCAATCAGGTCCAGGTGGGGAACAAAGTCACCAGGACTGGATGAGGCCCAATGGGGACCAGATTCACCAGGTCCAGATGATTCCCATGTTGTGTCCAGACTTACTAGTTCCGAGTGAGGACCAGGTAAGGACCAGATTCACCATGTCAAAGAGAGGCCCACGTGGGGCCCTGTGTCACAAGGTATGGGGGAGGCCCAGGTGGCAACCCCACTTACCACGTCCAGGTGAGGCCAACATGCAGGCCATGCAGAGGAACCATGTCCTGGTGATGCTCAGGTTGGGACCAGATTTGCCAGGTCCAGATGAGGCCAATCTGCAGGCAATGCAGTGGAACCATGTCCCGATGAGCCCAGGTAGGGACCAAGTCACCAGGTCCAAATAAGGCCCAGATGGAGCATATTCACTAGGTCCAGGTGAGGCCCAGTTGAGGACCAGTTTCACCATATCTGCTTAAGCCTTAGAAGGGTAAGAGAATCATCTGGTCCAGGTGATATCCAGATGGGGACGAGAGTCACCAGGTCAGGTGGAGGCCCAGAGTAGTCCCAGAGTCATCGGGTCCAGGTGAGGCTCAGGTGTGGAACAGAGTCACCAGGTACCAATGATGCCCAAGTGAGGACCAGAGTCACCAGATCTGGGTGAGGCCCAGATAGAATCAGAGTCACCAGTTGCAGGTGAGGCCAAGAGAGAGTTCACAGCAATCAGGTCCAGGTGGGGAACAAAGTCACCAGACCTGGGTGAGAACCAGATAGGGACCAGATTCACCAGGTCCAGGTGAGGCCCAGGTGGGGATAGAGTCCCCGGGTCTAGGAAAGGACCAGGTAAGGACCAGATTCACCAGGTCCAAGAGGCTCACGTGGGGACCTGAGTCACCAGCTATGTGTGAGGCCTAGGTGGCAACCCCACTCACCAGGTCCAGGTGAGGCCAACCGGCGGGCCAGAGTAACCAGATCCAGGTGAGGCCCTAGTGGGGACCGGAGTCACCAGGTAAATGTGAGTCTACAAGAAAACCACAGTCACCAGGTCCACGTGTGGTTCACCTGGGAACGAGAGTCACCAGGTCCAGGTGAGACCCAGGTGGGGACCACAGTCACCAGGTCCAGATTGAGGCCTAGGTGGGGGGACCAGAGTCATCAGGACCAGTTGAGGCCAAAGAGTGGAGCAAAGTCATCATGTCCAGGTGAGGCCCAGGTGGGGAACAGAGTAGCAATGTCCCATTGATGCCAGGTGGGAAAAGTGTCACAAGGTCCAGACGATGCCTAAGTGAGGAGTAGATTCACCAGGTCCTATTGAGGCCCAGTTGAGGACCAGTGTCCCCATATCCGGGTGAGCCCAGAGGGGGACCAGAGTCACCCGGTTCTGGTGATATCCAGGTGGGGACCAGAGTCACCACGTCAGGGTGAGGTCCAGAGGGGGACGAGAATCACTAGGTACAGGTGAGGCCCCGATGTGGAACTGAGAAACCAGGTACCATGATGCGCATATGAGGACCTGAGTCACCAGGTCCAGGTGAGGTCCCTGTGGGAACCAGTCACCTCATCCAGTAGAGGCCCGGGTGGGACCAAAGTCACCAGGTCCAGGTGAGGCCCAGGTATATAAGAGAGTATCGAGGTCCCAATGATGCCAATGTAAGGACCATAGTCAACGGGTGCAGGAGAGGCCCAAATATGGATCAGAGTCATTGTGTTCCAGGTGAGGCCAGATGGAGACCACAGGAACCAGGTCCAGGAGAGCCCCATATGAGAACCAGAGCCACCAGATCCAGGTGAGATCCAGGTGGGACCACAGTCACAAGGTCCAGGTGAGGCACATGTGGCAACAGGATTCTCCAAGACCAGGTGAGGCCCAGGTGGATACCATTCACCAGATTCAGGTGAGACTAGCTAAGGACCAGATTCACCAGGCCCAAGTGAAGCCAAACGGGTGACCAGAGTCACCAGGTAAGGGTGAGGCCCAAAGGGGAACCAGTAACTAGTTTAGTTTGAGTCCCAGAATGGGACGAGAGGTCCATGGTCAATGTGAGGCACAGGTGTGGAATAGAGTATCCAGGTCCTAATGATTCCTGAGTGAGGACCAGAGTCACTAGGGCCATGCAGGCCCAGATGGGAACAGAATCACTAGGACCAGGTGAGGCATAGAATAAGACCACAGTCAGCTGTATCAGGTGAGCCCCTTGTGGGAACCAGAGCCACTCTATCCAGCTGAGTCCCAGGTCCATGTGAGGCTCAGGTGAGGACCAGATTCATCAGGATTGAATTGAGGCATAGCTGGGGACAAGAGTCACCATGTCTGGTTGCGGCCGAGGTGGGGCAAGATTCAGCAGTTCTGATTTAGGTCAAAGTGGTGAGGAGGGATGCCAGATCCAGGTGAGGCCAAACGGAGGACCAGAGTCACCAGATGCAGGTCAGGTCCAGGTTGGGACCAGTGTCCCCAGATCCAGGTGAAGTCCAGGTGGGGACCAGAGTCACCAGATCCAGGTGAAGCCCAGGTGGGGATCAGAGGCAACAGGTTCATGTGAGGCCGGCTTGGGGACCATGGTCAACAGGTCTACTTGAGGCCCAGGTGTGGAACACAGTAAGCAGGTCCAGGTGAGTTCCCGGTGGTGACAAGAGTCACCAGGTCCAGATGAGGCGCAGGTGGGGCCATGTTCACTAGATTCCGGTGAGGCCCAGTTGAGGACCAGAGTCACCAGGTCAAGTTGAGGCCTAGAGGGATACCAGATTGACCTGGTCTACGTGACATCCAGATGGGGAACAGAGTCCACATGTCAGACTGAGGCCCAGAGGGGATCCAAATTCATCATGTCCAGGTGAGTCTCAGGTGTGGAACAGAGTATCCAGGTCATAATGGTCCACAGGTGAGGACCAGAGTCACCAGATCTGGGTGAGTCCCAGTTAGGATCAGAGTCACCAGTTCCAGGTGAGGCCAAGAAGGCGTCCACAGCAATCAGGCCCAGGTGGGGAACAAAGTCACCAGGACTGGGTGAGGCCCAGATGGGGACCAGATTCAACAGGCCCAGGTGAATCCCAGGTGGTGACCAGAGTTACCAGTTCCGGGTGAGGACCAGGTAAGGACCAGATTCACCAGGTCCAAGTGAGGCCCGCGTGGGGACCTGTGTCAGCAGGCATGGTTGAGGCCCAGATGACAACACCACTCACCAGGTCCAGGTGATTCCAAACTGCAGGCCGTGCAGAGGAACAATATCCCGATGATACCCAGGTACTGACTAGAGTTACCATATCCAGGTGAGGCCAACATGCAGGCCATGCAGTGGAACCATGTCCCTATGACGCCCAGGTAGGGACCAGAGTCACCAGGTCCAAATGAGGCCCAGATGGAGCATATTCACTAGGTCCAGGTGAGGCCCAGTTGAGGACCTGAGTCCCCAGGTTTGGGTGAGGCCCAGGTGGCAACCCCACTCACCAGGTCCAAGTGAGGCCAACCAGCAGGCCAGAGTCACCAGATCCACGTGAGGCCGTAGTGGGCACCGGAGTCACCAGGTAAATGTGAGTCTACAAGAACACCACAGTCACCAGGTCCAGGTGTGGTTCATGTGGGAACGAGAGTCACCAGGTCCAGGTGAGACCCAGGTGGGGACAACAGTCTCCAGGTCCAGATTGAGTCCTAGGTGGGGGGACCATGGTCATCAGGACCAGTTGAGGCCAAAGGGCGGAGCAAAGTTATCATGTCCATGTGAGGCCCAGGTGCGGAAGAGAGTAACCATGTCCCATTGATGCCAGGTGGGAAAAGAGTCACAAGGTCCAGACGAGGCCTAAGTGAGGAGTAGATTCACCAGGTCCTGTTGAGACCCAGTTGAGGACCAGTGTCCCCAGGTCCGGATGAGTCCCAGAGGGGGACCAGAGTCACCCGGTTCTGGTGATATCAGGTGGGGACCAGAGTCAGCACGTCAGTGTGAGGCCCAGAGGGGGACGAGAATCACTAGGTCCAGGTGAGGCCCCGATGTGGAACTGAAAAACCAGGTCTCATGATGCCCATTTGAGGACCTGAGTCACCAGGTCCAGGTGAGGTCCCTGTGGGAACCAGTCACCTCGTCCAGGTGAGGCCCAGGTGGGACCACAGTCACCAGGTCCAGGTGAGGCCCAGGTATATAAGAGAGTATCCAGGTCCCAATGATGGCCAGGTAAGGACCAGAGTCAACAGGTCCAGGAGAGGCCCAAATATGGATCAGAGTCATTGTGTTCCAGGAGAGGCCAGATGGAGACCACAGGAACCAGGTCCAGGAGAGCCCCATATGGGAACCAAGCCACTAGATCCAGGTGAGGTCCAGGAGGGACCACAGTCACAAGGTCCAGGTGAGGCGCAGGTGGCAACATGATTCACCAAGTCCAGGTGAGACCCAGGTGACGACCAGAAACCAATTCCAGGTGTGGACCAGCTAAGGACCAGATTCACCAGGCCCAAGTGAAGCCAAGGGGTGACCAGAGTCACGAGGTAAGGATGAATCCGAGAGGGGCACCAGAGTAACCAGTTTAATTTGAGGCCAAGAATGGGACCAGAGGTCCCTGGTCAAAGAGGGGCCCAGGTGTGGAATAGAGTATCCAGGTCCCAATGATGCCTGAGTGAGGACCAGAGTCACTAGGGCCATGCAGGCCCAGATGGGGAACAGAATCACTAGGTCCTTGTGAGGCATAGAAAAAGACCCGAGTCACCAGTAACAGGTGAGACTCTTGTGGGAACCAGAGCCACTCTATGCAGCTGAGTCCCAAGTCCATGTGAGGACCACGTGAGGACCAGATTCATCAGGTCAGGTCGAATTGAGGCAGCTGTGGACAAGAGTCCCCAGGTCTGGGTGCGTCCTAGGTTTGGCAAGATTCTGCAGTTTTGAGTTAGGTCAAAGTGGGGACGAGAGACACCAGGTCCAGGTGAGGCCGAACTGAGGACCAGAGTCACCAGATCCAGATGAGGTCCAGGTGGGGACCAGAGTCACCAGATCCAGGTGAATTCCAGGTGGGGACCAGAGTCACTAGGCCCAGATAAGGCCCAGGTGAGGACCAGAGTTACCAGGTACACGTGAGGCCCCGGTGGGGATCAGAGGAAACAAGTCCATGTGAGGCCGGCTTGGGGACTATGGTCAAGAGGTGTACTTGAGGCCCAGGTGTAGAACACAGTGAGCAGGTCCAGGTGAGTCCCCGGTGGTGACAAGAGTAACCACGTCCAGGTGAGGCCCAGATGCGGACCAGGATCACCAGATACAGGGGAGGCCCTTGAAAGAACCAGAGTCAACTTTTCGAAATCAGACTTTGGTGGCATCCAGGGTCAGCAGGTCCAAGTCAGGCCAAAGTGGGGTTCACAGTCACTAGGGCACGGTGAGACCCAGAGGGGGACCAGAGTCACCTGGTCCAGGTGAGGTCCAGTTGTGGAACACAGTCACCGGGTCCCAATTTTGCCCAGTTGAGGACCATGATCAACAGGGCCAGGTGAGGCCCAGATGGGGACCGGAATCCCCAAATCCAGGTGAAGCTGAGGTGGGGACCACAGTCACCAGATCCAGGGTAGTCTCAGGTGCAGACCAGAATCACCAGGTCCAGGTGAGGTACCGGTTGCAACCAAACTCACCAGGTCCCAGTGAGGCCCTCGTGGGGACCAGAGTCACGAGGTACATGAGAAGCTAGAAACACATGGGATCCCTGGGTGGCGCAGCGGTTTGGCGCCTGCCTTTGGCCCAGGGATCGACCCTGGAGACCCGGGATCGAATCCCACGTCGAACTCCCTGTGCATGGAGCCTGCTCCTCCCTCTGTCTGTGTCTCGGCCAATCTCTCTCTGTGACTATCATAAATAAATAAAAATTAAAAAAAATGAAGCTAGAAACACTGCGGACAACAGGTCTATATGATCTCCATGTGGGAACGAAAATCACCAGTTTTAGGTGAGGACCAGGTGGGGATACTACTCACCATGTCCAGGTGAGACCCAGGTGGGAACCAGTGTCATCATGTGCAGGTGTGGCCCAGGTGAAGACCAGAGTTAATAGTTCCGGCTGGCGCACTGTTAGTGAACACTGTAACCATATCCTGAAGCTACCCAGGAGGGTCCCAGAGACGCCAGGTCCTGGTGAGGCCCAGGTGGGACCAGAGACATGAGGTCCAGGTGAGGTCCAGATGGGAACCACAGTCACCAGGTCAGGTGAGGCCATGCTTAGGATCAGAGTCACAGGTTACAGGTGAGGCCGAGGTGGAGCCAGAGTCACCTGGTACAGAAGAGGCCAAAGTCAGGACCAGAGTTACCAGGATCAGGTCAGTCCCAGTGGGGAATAGAGTAACCATGTCCCAATGATGCCCAGGTAGAACCAGAGTCACCAGGTCCAGATGAGGCGCAGGTGGGGAGCATGTTCACTAGGTCCCGGTGAGGCCCAGTTGAGGACCAGATTTACCAGGTCAAGTTGAGGCATAGAGGGGTTCCAGATTCACCTGGTGAGGTGACATACGGATGGGGACCAGAGTCACCATATCAGGCTGAGGCCCAGAGGGGCTCCAGAGTCATCATGTCCAGGTGAGGCTCAGGGGTGGAAGAGTTTATCCAGCTCATAATGGTCCACAGATGAGGACCAGAGTCACCAGAACTGGGTGAGGCCCAGTTAGGATCAGAGTCACCAGTTCCAGGTGAGGACAAGAAGGAGTTCACAGCAATCAGGTCCAGGTGTGGAAGAAAGTCACCAGGACTGGATGAGGCCCAGATGGGGACCAGATTCACCAGGCCCAGGTGATTCCCAGGTCGTGACCAGAGTTACCAGTTCCGGGTGAGAACCAGGTAAGGACCAGATTCACCAGGTCGAAGTGAGGCCCACGTGGGGACCTGTGTCACTGGCATGGGTGAGGCCCAGGAGACAAACCCACTCACCAGGTCCAGGTGAGGCCAAACTGCAGGCTATACAGAGGAACCAGGTCCCAATGATGCCCAGGTAAGGACGAGAGTTACCAGGTTCAGGTGAGGCCAACCTACAGGCCATGCAGTGGAACCATGTCCAATGATTCCCAGGTAGGGACCAGAGTCACCAGGTCCAAATGAAGCCCAGATGGAGCATAATCACTAGGTCCAGGTTAGGCCCAGTTGAGGACCAGAATCACCAGACCTGGTTGAAGCCCAGAGAAGTACCATGATTCCCTGGTCCAGGTGATATCCATATGGGGACCAGAGTCACCAGGTCAGGTTGATGCCCAGAGAGGTTCCAGAGTCATCATGTCCAGGGGAGCCTCAGGTGTGGAACAGAGTCACCAGGTACCAATGATGCCCAGGTGAGGACCAGAGTTACCAGGTACACGTGAGGCCCCGGTGGGGTTCAGAGGCAACAGGTCCATGTGAGCACGGCTTGGGGACCATGGTCAACAGGTCTACTTGAGGCCCAGGTGTGGAACACAGTAAGCAGGTCCAGGTGAGTCCCCGTTGGGGACAAGAGTCACCACGTGCAGGTGAGGGCAAGGTGGACACCAGGATCGCCAGGTACAGGGGAGGCCCTTGAAAGAACCAGAGTCAACATTTCGATGTCAGGGGCAGGTAGCAAGCAGGTTCAGCAGGTCGAAGTCAGGCCAAAGTGGGGTTCACAGTTACTAGGGCACGGTGAGACCCAGAGGGGGACCAGAGTCACCTGGTCCAGGTGAGGTCCAGTTGTGGAACACAGTCAACGGGTCACAATTTTGCCCAGTTGAGGACCACGGTCAACAGGGCCAGGTCAGACCCAGATGGGGACCGGAGTCCCGAAATCCAGGTGAAGCCCAGGTGGGGACCACAGTCAACAGATCCAGGGGAGTCTCAGGTGTAGACCAGAATCACCGGGTCCAGGTGAGGTACAGGTGGCGACCACACACACTAGGTCCCGGTGAGGCCCTGGTGGGGACCAGAGTCACTAGGTACATGAGAGGCTAGAAACACTGAAGCCATCAGGTCCACATCATGTCCATGTGGGAACGAGAATCACCAGTTACACGTGAGGACCACGTGGGGATCCGACTCACCATGTCCAGGTGAAAACCAGGTGGGAACCAGTGTCAGCATCTCCAGGTGTGGCCCTTGTGAAGACCAGAGTTAATAGGTCCGGGTGGGTCACTGATAGTGAACAGTGTAACCATATCCTGATGCTACCCAGGTGGGTACAAGAGACACCAGGTCCTGGTGAGGCCCAGGAGGGACCAGAGACATGAGGTCCAGGTGAGGTCCCGATGGGAACCACAATCACCATTTCAGCTGAGGCCATGCTTAGGATCAGAGTCACGAGTTACAAGTGAGGCCCAGCTCGAGCCAGAATAACCTGGTACAGAAGAGGCCAAAGTCAGGAGCAGAGTTACCAGGATCAGGTCAGTCCCAGAAGGGAACAGAGTAACAATGTCCCGATGAAGCCCAGGTAGAACCTGAGTCACCAGGTCCAGATGAGGCGCAGTTGGGGAGCATGTTCACTAGGTCCCGGTGAGGCCCAGTTGAGGACCAGAGTCACCAGGTCAAGTTGTCGCCAAGAGGTGTACAAGATTCACCTGGTCTCGGTGACTTTCAGATGGGGACCAGAGTCACCGTGTCAGGCTGACCCCAGGGAGGTTCCAGAGTAGTCATGTCCAGGTGAGGCTCAAGTGTGGAACAGTGTAAGCAGGTACCAGTGATGCCAAGGTGAGGACCAGAGTCACCAGATCTGGGTAACGCGCAGATAGGATCAGAGTCACCAGTTCCAGATGAGGCCAAGAAAGAGTCCACAGCAATCAGGTCCAGGTGGGGAACAAAGTCACCAGGACTGGGTGAGGCCCAGATGGAGACCAGATTCACCAGGTCCAGGTGAGGTCCTGGTATTGACCAGAGTCCCCAGGTCTGGGAGAGGACCAGGTAAGGACCAGATTCACCAGATCCAAGAGGCCCACGTGGGGCCTGAGTCACCAGGTATGGGTGTGGCCAAGGTGGCAACCCCACTCAACAGGTCCAGGTGAGGCCAACCTGCAGGACAAAGTCATCAGATCCAGGTGAGGCCATAATGGGGTCCGGAGTGACCAGGTAAATATGAGTCTATAAGAACACCACAGTCACCAGGTCCAGGTGTGGTTCATGTGGGAACGAGAGTCACCAGGTCCAGGTGAGATCCAGGTGAGGACAACAGTCACCAGGTCCAGATTGAGGCCTAGGTGGGGGACCAGAGTCATCAGGACCAGTTGAGACCAAAGTATGGAGCAAAGATATCATGTCCAAGTGAGGCCCAGGTGGGGAACAGAGTAACCATATCCCATTGATGCCAGGTGGGAAAAGAGTCACAAGGTCCAGACGAGGCCTAAGTGAGGAGTAGATTCACCAGGGCCTGTTGAGGCCCAGTTGAGGACCAGTGTCCCCAGGTCCGGATGAGTCCTAGAGGGGGACCAGAGTCACCCGGTTCTGGTGATATCCAGGTGGGGACCAGAGTCTCCACGTCAGGGTGAGGCCGAGAGGGGGACGAGAATCACTAGGTCCAGGTGAGGCCCCGATGTGGAACTCAGAAACCAGGCCCCATAATGCCCATATGAGGACCTTAGTCACCAGGTCCAGGTGAGGTCCCAGTGGGAACCAGTCATCTCGTCTCGGTGAGGCCCAGGTGGGACCACAGTCAGGAGGTCCAGGTGAGGCCCAGGTGTGACCACAGTCAACAGGTCCAGGTGAGGCCTAGGTATATAAGAGAGTATCCACGTCCCAATGCTGACCAACTACGTAACAGAGACAAGAGGTCCAGGAGAGGCCCAAATATGGATCAGAGTCATTGTGTTCCAGGTGAGGCCAGATGGAGACCACAGGAACCAGGTCCAGGAGAGCCCCATATGGGAACCAGAGCCACCAGATCCTGGTGCAGTCCAGGTGGGACCACAGTCACAAGGTCCAGGTGAGGCGCAGGTGGCAACATGATTCACCAAGTCCAGGTGAGGCCCAGGTGGCGACCAGTCACCAGATCCAGGTGCGGACCAGCTAAGGACAAGAATCACCAGGCCCAGGTGAAGCCCAAGGGGTGACCAGTGTCACCAGGAAAGGGTGAGGTCCAGAGGGGAAAACAGTGTAACCAGTTTAGTTTGAGGCCCAGAATGGGACCAAAGGACTCTGGTGAAAGAGAGGCCCAGGAGTGGAATAGAGTATCCAGTTCCGAATGATGCCTGGGTGAGGACCAGAGTCACTAGGGCCATGCAGGCCTAGATGGGGAACAGAATCACTAGGTCCTGGTGAGGCATAGAATAAGACCACAGTCCCCAGTATCAGGTGAGCCCCTTGTGCGAACCAGAGCCACTCTATCCAGCTGAGTCCCAGGTCCATGTGAAGCCCATGTGAGGACCGGATTCATCAGGTCTAATTGAGACATAGCTGGGGACAAGTGTCACCAGGTCTGTGTGCGGCCTAGGTGGGGCAAGATTCAGCAGTTCTGAGTTAGGTCAAAGTGGGGACGAGAGACACCAGGTCCAGGTGAAGCCAAAGTGAGGACCAGAGACACCAGATCCAGGTGAGGTCCATGTTGGAAAGAGAGTCACCAGGTCCAGGAGAGGACCAGGTTGGGACCACAGTCACTAGATCCAGGTGAAGTCCAGGTGGGGACCAGAGTCACCAGATCGAGGTGAAGCCCAGGTGGGGACCAGAGTCACTAGGTCCAGATGAGGCCCAGGTGAGGACCAAAGTTACCAGGTACACGTGAGGAGCCGGTGGAGATCAGAGGCAACAGGTCCATGTGAGTCCGGCTTGGGGACCATGGTCAACAGGTCCACTTGAGACCCAGGTGTGGAACACAGTAAGCAGGTGCAGGTGAGTCCCCCCGTGGTGACTAGATTCACCACGTCCAGGTGAGGCCCAGGTGGGGTCCAGGATCACCAGGTAGACGGGAGGCCCTTGAAAGTACCAGAGTCAACAGTTCGAGGACAGGCGCAGGTGGCAACCAGGGTAAGCAAGTCCAAGTCAGGCCAAAGTGGGGTTCACAGTCACTAGGGCACGGTGTGACCCAGAGGGGGACCAGAGTCACCTGGTCCAGGTGAGGTCCAGTTGTGGAACACAGTCACCAGGTCCCAAATTTGCCCAGTTGAGGACCATGGTCAACAGGGCCAGGTGAGGCCCAGATGGGGACCGGAGTCCCGAAATCCAGGTGAAGCCAAGGTGGGGACACAGTCACCAGATCCAGGGTAGTCTCAGGTGCAGACCAGAATCACCAGGTCCAGGTGTGGTGCAGGTGGCAACCAAACTCACCAGGTCCCGGTGAGGCACTGGTGGGGAACAGAGTCACGAGGTACATGAGAAGCTAGAAACACATTGGATCCCTGGGTGGCGCAGCGGTTTGGCGCCTGCCTTTGGCCCAGGGCACGATCCCTGGAGACCAGGGATCGAATCCCACGTCGGGCTCCCGGTGCATGGAGCCTGCTTCTCCCTTTGCCTGTGTCTCTGCCTCTCTCTCTCTCTGTGACTATCATAAATAAATAAAAATTAAAAAAAAAGAAGCTAGAAACACTGCGGCCATCAGGTCCACATGATCTCCATGTGGGAACGAGAATCACCAGTTACAGGCGAGGACCAGGTGGGGATACGACTCACCATGTCCAGGTGAGACCCAGGTGGGAACAAGTGTGACCATATCCAGGTGTGGCCGAGGTAAAGACCAGAGTTAATAGGTCCGGCTGGGTCACTGTTAGTGAACAGTGTAACCATATCCTAATGCTACCCAGGTGGATAGCAGAGACACCAGGTCCTTGTGAGGCCCAAATGGGACCAGAGACATGAGGTCCAGGTGAGGTCCCGATGGGAACCACAGTCACCAGGTCAGGTGAGGCCATGCTTAGGATCAGAGTCACAAGTTACAGGTGAGGCCCAGGTGGAGCCAGAGTCACCTGGTACAGAAGAGGCCAAAGTCAGGACCAGAGTTACCAGGATCAGGTCACTCCAAGTGGGAATAGAGTAACCATGTCCCGATGATGCCCAGGAATAACCAGAGTTACCAGGTCCAGATGTGGCGCAGGTGGGGAGCATGTTCACTAGGTCCCGTTGAGGCCCAGTTGAGGTCAGAGTCACCAGGTCTAGTTGACGCCTAGAGGGGTACCAGATTCACCTGGTCTAGGGGACATCCAGATGGGGACCAGAGTCACAATGTCAGGGTGAGGCCCAGAGGGCATCCAGAATCATCATGTCCAGGTGAGGTTCAGGTGTGGAACAGAGTATCCAAGTCATAATGGTCCACATGTGAGGGCCAGAGTCACCAGATCTGGGTGAGGCGCAGTTAGGAGCAGAGTCACAAGTTCCAGTTGAGGCCAAGAAGGAGTCCACAGCAATCAGGTCCAGGTAGGGATCAAAGTCACCAGGAATGGGTGAGGCGCAGATGGGAATCAGATTCTCCAGGTCCAGGTGATTCCCAGGTGGTGACAAGGGTTACCAGTTCCGGGTGAGGACCAGGTAAGGACAAGATTCACCAGGTCAAAGTGAGGCCCACGTGAGACCTTCGTCACCAGGTATGGGTGAGTCTCAGGTGACAAGCCCACTCACCAGGTCTTGGTGAGGCCAACCTGCAGGCCATGCAGAGGAACCGTGTCCCGATGATGCCCAGGTAGGGACCAGAGGTACGAGGTCCAGGTGACGCCAACCTGCATGCCATGCAGAGGATCCGTGTCCCGATGATGCCCAGACAGGGACCAGAGTTACCAGGTCAAGAGGAGGCCAACCTGCAGACCATTATGGGAACCATGTCCCGATGTTGCCCACGTAGGGACCAGAGTCACCAGGTCCAAATGAGGCCCAGATGGAGCATATTCACTAGGTCCAGGTGAGGCCCAGTTGAGGACAAAAGTCACCAGAACTGGTTGAGCCCTAGAGGGGTTCCAGAATCACCTGGTCCAGGTGACATCCAGATGGGGACCAGATCACCAGGTCAGGGTGAGGCCCAGAGAGGTCCCAGAGACATCATGTCCAGGTGAGGCTCAGGTGTGGAATAGAGTAACCAGGTACCAATGATGCCCAGGTGAGGACGAGAGTCACCAGGTCTGGGTGAGGCACAGATAGGATCAGAGTCACCAGTTCAAGGTGAGGGCAAGAAAGTGTCCAGAGCAAACACGTCCAGGTGGGGAACATAGTCACCAGGACTGGGTTAGGCCCAGATGGGGACCAGATTCACCAGGTCAAGGTGAGGCCCAGGTTGTGACAAGATTCCCAGGGTCTGGGAGAAGACCAGGTAAGGGCCAGATTCACCAGGTCCAAGAGGCCCACGTGGGGACCTGAGTCACCAGGTATGGGTGAGGACCAGGTGGCATCCCACTAACCAAGTCCAGGTGAGGCCAACCTGCAGGCCAGAGTCACCAGATCCAGGTGAGGCCTTAGACGGGCCAGAGTTTCCAGGTAAAAGTGAGTCTACAAGTACACCACAGTCACCAGGTCCAGGTGTGATTCATGTGGGAACGAGAGTCACAAGGTCCAGGTGAGACCCAGGTGTGGATGACAGTCTCCAGGTCCAGATTGAGGCCTAGGTGGGGGGACCAGAGTCATCGGGACGAGTTGAGTCCAAAGTATGGAGCAAAGTTATCATGTCCAAGTGAGGCCCAGGTGGGGAACAGAGTAAAAATGTCCCATAGATGCCAGGTGGGAAAAGAGTCACAAGGTCCAGACGAGGCCTAAGTGAGGAGTAGATTCACCAGGTCCTGTTGAGGCCCAGTTGAGTATCAGTGTCCCCAGCTCTGGGTGATTCCCAGAGGGGGACCAGAGTCACCCGGTTCTGGTGTGAGTCAGGTGCGGACCAGAGTCACCACGTCAGGATGAGGCCCAGAGGGGAACGAGAATCACTAGGTCCAGGTGAGGCCCCGATGTGGAACTGAGAAAACAGGTCCCATGATGCACATATGAGGACCTGAGTCACCAGGCCCAGGGGAGGTCCCTGTGGGAACCAGTCACCTCGTCCAGGTGAGGCCCAGGTGGGACCACAGTCACCAGTTCCAGGTGAGGCCACGGTATATAAGAGAGTATCCAGGTCCCAATGATGCCCAGGTAAGGTCCAGAGTCAACAGGTCCAGGAGAGGCCCAAATATGGATCAGAGTCATTGTGTTCCAGGGGAGGCCAGATGGAGACCACAGGAACCAGGTCCAAAAGAGCCCCATATGGGAACCAGAGCCACCAGATCCAGGTGAGGTCCAGGTGAGACCACAGTCACAAAGTCCAGGTGAGGCGCAGGTGGCAACAGGATTCACCAAGTCCAGGTGAGTCCCAGGTGGCGACCAATCACCAGATCCAGGTGCGGATCAGCTAAGGACCAGATTCACCAGGCCCATGTGAGTCTCAAAGGGGTGACCAGAGAAACCAGGTAACGGTGAGGCCCAGAGGGAGAATCACAGTAACCAGTTTACTTAGAGGCCGAGAATGGGACAAGAGGTCCCTGGTCAAAGTGAGGCCCAGGTGTGGAATAGAGTATCCAGGTCCCAAAGATGCCTGGGTGAGGACCAGAGTCTCTAGGGCCATGCAGGCCCAGATGGGGAACAGAATCACTAGGTCCTAGTGAGGCATAGAATAAGACCAGAGTCAGCAGTATAAGGTGAGCCACTTGTGGGAACCAGAGCCACTCTACCCAGCTGAGTCCCAGGTCCATGTGAGGCCCACGTGAGGACCAGATTCATCAGGTCGAATTGAGGCATAGTTGGGGACAAGAGTCACCAGGTCTGGGTGCGGCGTAGGTGGGGCAAGATTCAGCAGTTCTGAGTTAGGTCAAAGAGGGAACGAGAGACACCAGGTCCAGGGGAGGCCAAACTGAGGAACAGAGTCACCAAATCCAGGGAAGAACCATGTTGGAAAGAGAGTCACCAGGTCCAGGAGAGGTCCAGGTGGGGACCAGAGTCACCAGATCCAGGTGAAGTCCAGGTAGGGACAAGAGTCACCAGATCCAGATGAGGCCCAGGTGAGGACAGAGTTACCATGTACACGTGAGGCCCCGGTGGGGATCAGAGGCAACAGGTCCATGTGAGTCCCGCCTGGGGACCATGGTCAACAGGTCTACTTGGGACACAGGTGTGGAACACAGTAAGCAGGTCCAGGTGAGTCCCCGGTGGTGACAAGAGTCACCAGGTCCAGGTGAGGCCCAGGTGGGGACCAGGAACACCAGGTACAGGGGAGGCCCTTGAAAGAATCAGAGTCAACAGCTCGAGGTCAGACGCAGGTGGCAACCAGGGTCAGCAGGTCCAAGTCAGGCCAAAGTGGGCTTCACAGAAACTAGGGCACGGTGAGACCCAGAGGGGGACCAGAGTCACCTGGTCCAGGTGAGGTCCAGTTGTGGAACACAGTCACTGGGTCCCTATTTTTCCCCGTTGGGGACCATGGTCAACAAGGCCAGGTGAGGCCCAGGTGGGGACCGGAGTCCCCAAATCCATGTGAAGCCCAAGTGGGGACCACAGTCACCAGATCAGGGTAGTCTCGGGTGCAGACCAGAATCACCAGGTCCAGGTGAGGTGCAGGTGGCAACCACACTCACCAGGTCCCGGTGAGGCCCTGGTGGGGAACAGAGTCACGAGGTACATGAGAAGCTAGAAACACTGCAGCTACCAGGTCCACATGATGTCCATGTGGAAACGAGAATCACCAGTTTCAGTTGAGGAGCAGGTGGGGATCCGACTCACCATGTCCAGATGAGACCCAGGTGGGAACCAGTGTAACCATGTCCAGGTGTGGCCCAGGTGAAGACCAGAGTTGATAGGTCCGGCTGGGTCACTGATAGTGAACAGTGTAACCATACCCTAATGCTACCCAGGTGGGTACCAGAGACACCAGGTCCTGGTGAGCCCCAGGTGCGACCAGAGACATGAGGTCCACGTGAGGTCCCGATGGGAACCACAGAGACCAGGTCAGGTGAGGCCATGCTTAGGATCAGAGTCACAGGTTACATGTGAGGCCCAGGTGGAGCCAGAGTCACCTGGTACAGATGAGGCCAAATTCAGGACCAGAGTTACCAGGATCAGGTCAGTCCCAGTGGGGAACAGAGTAACCATGTTCCGATGATGCCCAGGTAGACCCAGCGTCACCAGGTCCAGAGGAGGCGCAGGTGGGGAGCATATTCACTAGGTCTCGGTGAGGCCCAGTTGAGGACCAGAGTCACCAGGTCTATTTGAGCCCTTGAGGCGTAACAGATTCACCTGGTCTAGGTGACATCCAGATGGGGACCAGTGTCACCATGTCAGGGTGAGGCCCCTAGGGGATCCAGAGTCATCATGTTCAGGTGAGGCTCACGTGTGGAACAGAGTATCCAGGTCATAATGGTCCACAGGTGAGGACCAGTGTCACCAGATCTGGGTGAGACCCAGTTAGGATCAGAGTCTCCAGTTCCAGGTGAGGCCAAGAAGGAGTCCACAGCAATCAGGTCCAGGTGGGGAACAAAGTCACCAGGACTGGGTGAGGCCCAGATGGGGCCTGATACACCAGGTCCACGTGAGGCCCAGGTGGTGACCAGAGTCCCCAGGTTTGGGAGAGAACCAGGTAAGGACCAGATTCACCAGGTCCAAGAGGCCCACGCGGGGACCTGAGTCACCAGGTATGGGTGAGGCCCAGGTGGCAACCCCACTCACCAGGTCCAGGTGAGGCCAAATTTTGGTAGAGTCACTAGATCCAGTTGAGGCCCTAGTGGGGACCGGAGTCACCAGGTAAATGTGAGTCTACAAGAACACCACAGTCACCAGGTCCAGGTGTTGTTCATGTGGGAACGAGAGTCCCCAGGTCCAGGTGAGACCCAGGTGGGGACCACAGTCACCAGGTCCAGATTGAGGCCTAGGTCGGGGGACCAGAGTCATCAGCACCAGTTGAGGCCAAAGTGTGGAGAAAAGTTACCATGTCCAGGTGAGGCCCAGGTGGGGAACAGAATATCCATGTCCCATTGATGCCAGGTGGGAAAAGTGTCACAAGGTCCAGACGAGGCCAAAGTGAGGAGTAGGTTCAATAGGTCCTGTTGAGGCCCTGTTTAGGACCGGTGTCCCCAGCTCCGGGTGAGACCCAGAGAGGGACCAGAGTCACCCGGTTCTGGTGATATCCAGGTGGGGACCAGAGTCACCACGTCACGGAGAGGCCCAGAGGGGGACGAGAATCACTAGGTCCAGGTGAGGCCCCGATGTGGAACTGAGAAACCAGGTCCCATGATGCCCATATGAGGACCTGAGTAACCAGGTCCAGGTGAGGGCCCTGTGGGAACCAGTCACCTCGTCCAGGTGAGGCGCAGGTGGGACCACAGTCACAAGGTCCAGGTAAGGCCCAGGTATATAAGAGAGTATCCAGGTCCCAATGATGCCCAGGGAAGGACCAGAGTCAACAGATCCAGGAGAGGCCCAAATGTGGATCAGAGTCATTGTTTTCCAAGTGAGGCCAGATGGAGACCAAGGAACCAGGTCGAGGAGAACCCCATATGGGAACTAGAGCCACCAGATCCAGGTAAGGTCCAGGTAGGACCACAGTCACAAGGTCCAGGTGAGGCCAAGGTGGCAACAGGATTCACCAAGTCCAGGTGAGGCCCAGGTGGCGACCAGTCACAACATCCAGGTGCGGACCAGCTAAGGACCAGATTCACCAGGCCCAAGTGAAAACCAAGGGGTGACCAGAGTCACCATGTAAGGGTGAGTACCAGAGGGGGAACCAGGGTAACCAGTTTAGTTTGAGGCCCAGAATGGGACCAGAGGTCCCTGGTCAAAGTGAGGCTCAGGTGTGGAATAGAGTATCCAGGTCCCAATGATGCCTGGGTGAGGATCAGTGTCACTAGGGCCATGCAGGCCCAGATGGGGAACAGAATGACTAGGTCCTGGTGAGGCATAGGATAAGACCACAGTCACCAGTATCAGGTGAACCCCTTGTGGGAACCAGAGCCACTCTGTCCAGCTGAGTCCCAGGTCCATGTGAGGCCCACGTGAGGACCAGATTCATCAGATCGAATTGAGGCATAGCTGGGGACAAGAGTCACCAGGTTTGAGTGTGGCCTAGGTGGGGCAAGATTCAGCAGTTCTGAGTTAGGTCAAAGTGGGGACGAGAGACACCAGGTCCAGGTGAGGCCAAACTGAGGACCAGATTCACCAGATCCAGGTGAGGTCCATGTTGGAAAGAGAGTCACCAGGTCCAGGAGAGGTCCAAGTGGGGACCAGAGTCACCAGATCCAGGTGACTTCCAGGTGGGGACCAGAGTCACCAGATCCATCTGAGGCCCAGCTGAGGACCAGAGTTACGAAATACATGTGAGGCCCCGGTGGGGATCAGAGGCAACAGGTCCTTGTGAGGCCGGCTTGGGGACCTTGGTGAACAGGTCTATTTGAGGCCCAGGTTTGGAACACAGTAACCAAGTCCAGGTGAGTCCCCGGTGGTGACAAGTTTCATCACGTCCAGGAGAGGCCCAGGTTGGGACCAGGATCACCAGGTCCAAGTAGGCCCTGGAAAGAACCAGAGTCAACATTTCGAGGTCAGGCGCAGGTGGCAGCCATGGTCAGAAGGGCCAAGACAGGCCAAAGTGGGGTTCACAGTCACTAGGGCACGGTGAGACCGAGAGGGGGCCAGAGTCATCTGGTCCAGGTGAGGTCCAGTTGTGGAACACAGTCACCGGGTCCCAATTTTGCCCAGTTGAGGACCATGGTCAACAGGGTCAGGTGAGACCCAGTTGGGGACCAGAGTCCCCAAATCCAGGTGAAGCCCAGGTGGGGACCAGAGTCACCAGATCCAGGTGAAGCCCAGGTGGGGACAACAGTCACCAGATCCAGGGTAGTCTCAGGTGCAGACCAGAATCACCAGGTCCAGGTGAGGTGCAGGTGGCAACCACACTCATCAAGTCCCGGTGAGGCCCTGGTGGGGACCAGAGTCACGAGGTACATGAGAAGCTAGAAACACTGCAGCGACCAGGTCCACGTGATGTCCATGCTGGAATGAGATCACCAGTTACAGGTGAGGACCAGGTGGGGATCCGACTCACCATGTCCAGGTGATACCAAGGTTGGAACCAGTGTCACCATGTCCAGGTGTGGCCCAGGTGAAGACCAGAGTTAATAGGTCTGGCTGGGTCGCTATTAGTGAACAGTGCAACCATATCCTGATGCTACCCAGGTGGGTACCAGAGACACCGGGTCCTGGTGTGGCCCAGGTGGGACCAGAGACACGAGGTCCAGGTGAGGTCCCGATGGGAACCACAGTCTCCAGGTCAGGTGAGGCCATGCTTAGGATCAGAGTCACCAGTTACAGGTGCGGCCCAGGTGGAGCCAGAGTCACCTGGTACAGAAGAGGCCAAAGTCAGGACCAGAGTTACCAGGATCAGGTCAGTCCCAGTGGGGAACAGAGTAACTATGTTCCGATGATGCCCAGGTAGACCCAGCGTCACCAGGTCCAGATGAGGCGCAGGTGGGGACTAGAGTTACCAGGTCCAGGTGAGGCCAAACTGCAGGCCATGCAGTGGAACCATGTCCCGATAATGCCCAGGTAGGGACCAGAATCACCAGGTCCAATGAGGCCCAGATGGAGCATATTCACTAGGTCCAGGTGAGGTCCAGTGGAAGACCAGAGTCACCAGACTTTGTTGAGGTCTAGAGGGGTACGAGAATCACCTGGTGCAGGTGACTTCCAGATGGGGACCAGAGTCACCAGGTCAGGATGAGGCCCAGAGAGGTTCCAGAGTCATCATGTCCAGGTGAGGCTCAGGTGTGGAACAGAGTCACCAGGTACCAAAAATGCCCAGGTGAGGACCAGCGTCACCAGGTCTCGGTGACGGGCAGATAGGATCAGAGTCACCAGTTCCAGGTGAGGCGAAGAAAGAGTCCACAGCAATCAGATACAGATGGGGAACAAAGTCAACAGGCCTGGGTGAGGCCCAGATGGGGATCAGATTCACCATGTCCAGGTAGGCTCAGGTGGTGACCAGAGACCCCGGGGCTGGGAGACGACCAGGTATGGACCAGATACCAGGTCCAAGAGGCCCACGAGGGGACCTGACTCACCAGGTATGGGTGAGGCCCAGGTGGCAACCCCACTCACCATGTCCAGGTGAGGCCAACCTGCATGCCAAAGTCACCAGATCCACGTGAGGCCCTAGTCGGCACCGGAGAAGGCAGGTAAAAGTGAGTCTACAAGAACACCACAGTCACCAGGTCCAGGTGTGGTTCATGTGGGAACGAGAGTCACCAGTTCCAGGTGAGACCCAGGTGGGGACGACAGTCAACAGGTTCAGATTGAGGCCTAGGTTGGGGGATGAGAATCATCAAGACCAGTTGAGGCCAAAGTGTGCAGCAAAGTTATCATGTCCAGGTGAGGCCCAGATGGGGAACAGAGTAACCATATCCCAATAATGCCAGGTGGGAAAATAGTCACAAGGTCCAGACGAAGCCTAAGTTTGGAGTAGATTCACCAGGTCCTGTTGAGGCTCAGCTGAGGACCACGGTCCCCAGCTCCGGGTGTGTCACCCGGTTCTGGTGATATCCAGGTGGGGACCAGTGTCACAAGTCAGGGTGAGGCCCAGTGGGGGACGAGAATCACTAGGTCCAGGAGAGGCCCCAATGTGGAACTGTGAATCCAGGTCCCAAGATTCCCATATGAGGACCTGCGTCACCAGGTCGAGGTGATGTCCCTGTGGGAACCAGTCACCCCGTCCAGGTGAGGCCCGGGTGGGACCACAGTCACCAGGTCCTGGTGAGGCCCAGGTACATAAGAGAGTATCCAGGTCCCAATGATGCCCAGGTAAGGACTAGAGTCAACAGGTCCAGGAGAGGCCCAAATATGGATCAGAGTCATTGTGTTCCAGGTGAGGCCAGATGGAGACCACAGGAACCAGGTCCAGGAGAGCCCCATATGGGAACCAGAGCCACCAGATCCAGGTGAGGTCCAGGAGGGACCACAGTCACAAGGTCCAGGTGAGGCGCAGGTGGCAACAGGATTCACCAAGTCCAGGTGAGGCCCACGTGGTGACCTGTCACCAGATCCAGGTGCGGACCAGATAAGAACCAGATTCACCAGGCCCAAGTGAAACCCAAGGGGTGACCAGATTTTCCAGGTAAGGGTGAGGCCCCGAGTGGGAACCAGAGTAACCAGTTTAGTTTGAGGCCCAGATTGGGACCAGAGGTCCCTGGACAAAGTGATGCCTAGGTGTGGAATAGAGTATCCAGGTCCCAATGATGCCTGGGTGAGGACCAGAGTCACTAGGGCCATGAAAGCCCAGATGGGGAACAGAATCACTAGGTCCTGGTGAGGCATAGAATAAGAACACAGTCACCAGTATCAGGTGAGCCCCTTGTGGGAACCAGAGCCACTCTATCCCGCTGAGTCCCAGGTCCATGTGAGGCCCACGTGAGGACCAGATTCATCAGGTCGAATTGAGGCATCGCTGGGGACAAGAGTCATCAGGTCTAGGTGCGGCCTAGGTGGGGCAAGATTCAGCAGTTCTGAGTTAGGTCAAAGTGGGGACGATAGACACCAGTCCAGGTGAGGACAAACTGAGACCAGAGTCACCAGATACAGGTGAGTTCCAGATGGGGACCAGAGTTACCAGGTTAGGGTGAGGCCCAGAGAGGTTCCAAAGTCATCATGTCCAGGTGAGGACCAGAGTCACCAGGTCTGGGTGATGCGCAGATAGGATCAGAGTCACCAGTTCCAGGTGAGGCCAAGAAAGAGTCCACAGCAATCAGTTCCAGGTGGGGAACAATGTCACCAGGACTGGATGACGCCCAGATGGGTACCAGAAACACCAGGCCCAGGTGATTCCCAGGTGGTGACCAGAGTTACGAGTTCCGGGTGAGAACAAGGTAAGGACCAGATTCACCCGTTCCAAGTGAGGCCCACGTGGGGACCTGTGTCACCAGGCATGGGTGAGGCACAGGTGACAACCCCACTCACCAGGTCCAGGTGATGCCAACCTGCAGGCCATGCAGAGGAACCATGTCCTGATGATGCACAGGTAGGGACTAGAATTACCAGGTGCAGGTGATGCCAACCTGCAGGGCATGTGTGGAACCATGTCCCGATAATGCCCAGGTAGGGACCAGAGTTACAATGTCCAGGTGAGGCCAACCTGCAGGCCATGCTGTGGAACAATATCCCTATGATGCCCAGGTAGGGACCAGAGTCACCAGGTCCAAATGAGGCCAAGATGTATCATATTCACTAGGTCCACATGAGGCCCAGTTGAGGACCCGAGTCACCATATCTGGTTGAGGCCTAGAGGGGTACCAGAATCCCCTGGTCCAGGTGACATCCAGATGGGGACCAGAGTTACCAGGTCAGGGTGAGGCCCAGAGAGGTTCCAGAGTCATCATGTCCAAGTGAGGCTCAGGTGTAGAACAGAGTCACCAGGTACAAATGATGCCCAGGTGAGGACCAGAGTCACCCATTCTGGGTGACGAGCAGATAGGATCAGAGTCACCAGTTCCAGGTGAGGCCAAGAAAGAATCCACAGCAATCAGGTACCGGTGGGGAACAAAGCCACCAGGACTGGGTGAGGCCCAGATGGGGACCAGATTCACCAGGTCCAGGTGAGGCCCAGGTGGTGACCAGAGTTCCCGGGTCTGGGAGAGACCAGGTAACACAAGATTCAACAGGTCCAAGAGGCCCACGTGGGGACCTGAGTCACGAGGTATAGGTGAGGCCCAGGTGGCATCCCCACTCACCAGTTCCAGGTGAGGCCAACCTGCAGGCCAGTGTCACCAGATCCAGGTGAGGCCCTAGTGGGGACCTGAGTCAACAGGTAAATGTGAGTCTACAAGAACACCACAGTCACCAGGTCCAGGTGTGGTTCTAGTGGGAATGAGAGTCACCAGGCCCAGGATGAGACCCAGGTTGGGACCACAGTCACCAGGTCCAGAGTGAGGCCTAGGAGGGGGGACGAGAGTCATCAGGAGCAGTTGAGGCCAAAGTGTGGATCAAAGTTATCATGTTCAGGTGAGGCCCAGGTGGGGAACAGAGTAACCATGTCCCATTGATGTCAGGTGGGAAAAGAGTCACAAGGTCCAGACGAGGCCTAAGTGAGGAGTAGATTCACCAGGTCCTGTTGAGGATCAGCTGAGGACCAGTGTCCCCAGCTCCAGGTGAGTCCCAGTGGGGGACCAGAGTCACCCGGTTCTGGTGATATCCAGGTGGGGACCAGAGTCACCACGTCAGGGTGAGGCCAAGAGGGGGACAAGAATCACTAGGTCCAGGGGAGGCCCCGATGTGGAACTGAGAAACCAGGTCCCATGATGCCCATATGAGGACCTGAGTCACCAGGTCCAGGTGAGGTCCCTGTGGGAAACAGTCACCTCGTCCAGGTGAGGCCCAGGTGGGACCACAGTCACAAGGTCCAGGTGAGGCGCAGGAGGCAACAGGATTCACCAAGTCCAGGTGAGGCCCAGGTGGCGACCAGTCACCAGATCCAGGTGTGGAATAGCTAAGGACCAGATTCTCCAGGCCCAAGTGAAGCGCAACGGGTGACCAGAGTCACCAGGGCAGGGTGAGTCCCAGAGGGGGAACCAGAGTAACAAGTTTAGTTTGAGGCCCAGAATGGGACCAGAGGTCCCTGGTCAAAGAGAGGCCCAGGTGTGGAATAGAGTATCCAGGTCCCAATGACGCCTGGGTGAGGATCAGAGTCACTAGGGCCATGCTGGCCCAGATGGGGAACAGAATCACTACGTCCTGGTGAGGCATAGAATAAGACCACATTCAGCAGTATCAGGTGATCCCCTTGTGAGAACCAGAGCCACACTATCCAGCTGAGTCCCAGGACCAGGTGAGTCCCACGTGAGGACCAGATTCATCAGGTCGAATTGAGGCATAGCTGGGGACAGAGTCAACAGGTCTGTGTGCGGCCTAGGTGGGGCAAGATTCAGCAGTTCTGAGTTAGGTCAAAGTGGGGACGAGAGACACCAGGTCCAGGTGAGGCCAAAGAGAGGACCAGAGTCACCAGATCCAGGTGAGGTCCATGTTGGAAAGAGAGTCACGAGGTCCAGGAGAGGTCCAGGTGGGGTCCAGAGTCACCAGATCCAGGTAAAGTCCAGGTGGGGACCAGAGTCACCAGATCCATGTGAAGCCCAGGTTGGGACCAGGATCACCAGGTACAGTGGAGGCCCTTGAAAGAACCAGAGTCAACAATTGGAAGTCAGGCGCAGGTTTCAACCAGGGTCAGCAGGTCTAAGTCAGGGGAAAGTGGGGTTCACAGTCACTAGGGAATGGTGAGACCCAGAGGGGCACCAGAGTCACGTGGTCCAGGTGAGGTCCAGTTGTGGAACACAGTCACCGCGTCCCAATTTTGCCCAGTTGAGGACCATGGTCAACAGGGCCAGGTGAGGCTCAGATGCGGACCAGAGTCCCCAAATCCAGGTGAAGCCCAGGTGGGGACCACAGTCACCAGATCCAGGGTAGTCTCAGGTGCAGACCAGAATCACCAGGTCCAGGTGAGGTGCAGGTGGCAACCACAATCACCAGGTCCCGGTGAGGCCCTGGTGGGGACCAGTGTCACAAGGTACATGACAAACTAGAAACACCGCAGCCACCAGGTCCACATGATGTCCATGTGGGAACGAGAATCAACAGTTATAGGTTAGGACCAGGTGGGTATCTGACTCACCATTTCCAGGTGATACCCAGGTGGGAACGAGTGTCACCATGTCCAGGTGTGGCCCAGGTGAAGACCAGAGTTAATAGGTCCGGCTTGGTCACTGTTACTGAACAGTGTAACCATATCCTGATGCTACCCAGTTGGGAACCAGAGACACCAGGTCCTGGTGAGGCCCAGGTGGGACCAGAGACATGAGGTCCAGGTGAGGTCCCGATGGGAACCACAGTCACCAGGTCAGGAGAGGCCATGCTTTGGATCAGAGTCACCAGTTACAGGTGAGGCCCAGGTGGAGCCTGAGTCACCTGGTACAGAAGAGGCCAAAATCAGGACCAGAGTTACCAGGATCAGGTCATTCCCAGTGGGGAACAGAGTAACCATGTCCCGATGATGCCCAGGTAGACCCAGTGTCAACAGTTCCAGATGAGGCGCAGGTGGGGAGCATATTCACTAGGTCTCGGTGACACCCAGTTGAGGACCAGTGTCACCAGGTCTTTTTGAGCCCTAGAGGGGTAACAGATTCACCAGATCTAGGTGACATCCAGATGGGGACCAGAGTCACCATGTCAGGGTGAGGCCCCGTGGGGATCCAGAGTCATCATGTCCAGGTGAGGCTCAGGTTTAACAGAGTATCCAGGTCATAATGGTCCACAGGTGAGGACCAGAGTCACCAGATCTGGGTGAGGCTCAGGTAGGATCAGAGTCACCACTTCCAGTTGAGGCCATGAAGGAGTCCACAGCATTCAGGTCCAGAGGGGAACAAAGTCACCAGGACTGGGTGAGGACCAGATGGGGACCAGATTCACCAGGTCCAGGTGATTCCCAGGTGGTGACCAGGGTTACCAGGTACGGGTGAGGACCAGGTAAGGACGAGATTCACCAGGTCATACTGGGCCCACGGGGGACCTGTGTCACCATGTATGGGTGAGGCCCAGGTGCCAACCCCACTCTCCAGGTCCAGGTGAGGCCAACATGCAGGCCATGTAGAGGAACAATGTCCCGATGATGCCCAGGTAGGGACCAGAGTTACCAGGTCCAGGTGAGGCCAACCTGAAGGCCATGCAGCTGAACCATGTCCCGATGATGCCCAGGAAGGGACCAGAGTCACCAGGTCCAAATGAGGCCCAGTTGGAGCATATTCACTAGGTCCAGGTGAGGCCCAGTTGAGGACCAGAGTCACCAGATCTGGTTGAGTATTAGAGTGGTACAAGAATCACCTAGTCCAGTTGACATCCAGATGGGGACAAGAGTCACCAGGTCAGGGTGAGGCCCAGAGAGGTTCCAGAGTCATCATGTCCAGGTGTGGCTCAGGTGTGGAACAGCGTCACAAGGTACCAATCATGCCCAGGTGAGGATCAGAGTCACCAGGTCTCGGTGACGCTCAGATAGGATCAGAGTCACCAGTTCCAGGTGAGGCCAAGAGAGAGTCCACAGCAATCAGGTCCAGGTGGGGAACAAATCACCAGGACTGGTTGAGGCCCAGATGGGGACCAGATTCACCAGGTCCAAGTGAGGCGAGGTGGTGACCAGAGTTCCCGGATCTGGGAGGGACCACGTAAGGACAAGATTCACCAGGTTCAAGAGGCCCACGTGTGGAACTGAGTCACCAGGTATGGGTGAGGCCCAGGTGGCAACCCCACTCACCAAGTCCAGGTGAGGCCAACTTGCAGGCCAGAGTCACCAGATCCAGGTGAGGCCCTAGTGGGGACCAGAGTCACCAGATAAATGTGAGTCTACAAGAAAACCACAGTCAACAGGGCAAGGTGTGGTTCATGTGGGAACGAGAGTCACCAGGTCCAGGTGAGACCCAAGTGAGGACCATAGTCACCAGGTCCAGATTGAGGCCTAGGTGGAGGGAACAGATTGATCAGGACAAGTTGAGGCCAAAGTGTGAAGAAAAGTTACCATGTCCAGGTGAGGCCCAGGTGGGGAACACAGTAACCATGTCCCATTGATGCCAGGTGGGAAAAGGGTCACAAGGTCCAGACGAGGTCTAAGTGAGGAGTAGATTCACCAGGTCCTGTTGAGGCCCAGCTGAGGACCAGTGTCCCAAGCTCCGGGTGAGTCCCAGAGGGGGACCAGAGTCACCCGGTTCTGGTGATATCCAGGTGGGAACCAGAGTCAGCACGTCAGGAATAGGCCTAGAGGGGGAAGAGAATCACTAGGTCCAGGTGAGGCCCCGATGAGGAACTGAGACACCAGGTTCCATAATGCCCATATGAGGACCTGAGTCACCAGGTCCAGGTGAGGTCCCTGTGGGAACCAGTCACCTCGTGCAGGTGAGGCCCAGGTGGGACCACAGTCACCAGGTCCAGGTGAGGCCCAGTTATAAAAGAGAGTATCCAGGTCCCAATGATGCGCCGGTAAGGAACAGAGTCAACAGGTGCAGGAGAGGTCCAAATATGGATCAGAGTCATTGTATTCCAGGTGAGGCCAGATGGAGACCACAGGAACCAGGTCCAGGAGAGCCCCATATGGGAACCAGAGCCACCAGATCCAGGTGAGGTCCAGGTGTGGCCACAGTCACAAGGTCCAGGTGAGGTGCAGGTGGCAACAGGACTCACCAAGTCCAGGTGAAGCCCAGGTGGCGACAAGTCACCACATCCAGGTGCGGAGCAGCTAAGGACCAGAATTACCAGGCCCAATTGAACAACAAGGGGAGACCAGAGTCACCAGGTAAGGGTGAGGCCCAGAGGGGGAACCAGAGTAACCATTTAGTTTGAGGCCCAGAATGGGACCAGAGGTCCCTGGTCAAAGTGAGGCTCATGTGGGGTATAGAGTATCCAGGTCCCAGTGATGCCTGGGTGAGGACCAGAGTCACTAGGGCCATGCAGGACCACATGGGGAACAGAATCACTAGGTCCTGGTGAGGCATAGAAACACACCCCAATCAGCAGTATCAGGTGAGCCCCTTGTGGGAACCAGAGCCACTCTATCCAGCTGAGTCGCAGGTCCATGTGAGGCCCACGTGAGGACCAGATTCATCAGGTCGAATTGAGGCATAGCTGGGGACAAGAGTCACCAGGTCAGGGTGCGGCCTAGGTGGGGCAAGATTCAGCAGTTCTGAGTTAGGTCAAAATGGGGACAAGAAACACCAGGTCCAGGTGAGGCCAAACTGAGGACCAGAGTCACCAGATCCAGGTGAGGTCCATTTTGGAAAGAGAGTCACCAGGTCCAGGAGAGGTCCCGGTGTGGACCAGAGTCACCAGATCAGGTGAAGCCCAGTTGGGGACCAGAGTCACTAGGTCCGGTTGAGGCCCAGGTGAGGACCAGAGTTACCAGGTACACGTGAGGCCTCGGTGGGGATCAGAGGCAACAGGTCCATGTGAGACCGGCTTGAGGACCATGGTCAACAGGTCTACTTGATGCCCAGGAGTGGAACATAGTAAGCAGGTCCAGGTGAGTCCTCCGTGGTGAAAAGTGTCACCATGTCCAGATGAGGCCCTGGTGGGGACCAGGATCACCAGGTACAGGGGAGGACCTTGAAATAACCAGAGTCAACAGTTCGAGGTCAGGCGTAGGAGGCAACAAGTGTCAGGAGGTCCAAGTCAGGCCAAAGTGGGTTTCACAGTCACTGGGAACGGTGAGAACCAGAGGGGGACCAGAGTCATGTGGTCCAGGTGAGGTCCAGTTGTGGAACACAGTCACTGGGTCCCAATTTTGCCCAGGTGAGGACCATGGACAACAGGGCCACGTGAGGCCCAGATGGGGACCGGAGTCCCCATATCCAGGTGAAGCCCAGGTGGGGACCACATCACCAGATCCAGGTTAGTCTCAGGTGCAGACCAGAATCACCAGGTCCAGGTGAGGCGGAGGGTGGCTACCACACACACCAGGTCCCGGTGAGTCCTTGGTGGGACCAGAGTCACGAGGTACATGAGAAGCTAGAAACACTGCAGCCACCAGGTCCACATGATGTCCATGTGGGAACGAGAATCACCAGTTACAAATGAGGACCAGGTGGGGATCCGACTCACCATGTCCAGGTGAGACCCAGGTGGGAACCAGTGTCACATGTCCAGGTGTGGCCCAGGTGAAGACCAGAGTTAATAGGTCCGGCTGGGTCACTGTTAGTGAACAGTGTAACCATATCCTAATGCTACCCAGGTGGGTACGAGAGACACCAGGTCCTGGTGAGGCCCAGGTGGGACCAGAGACATGAGGTCCGGGTGAGGTCCCGATGGGACCACAGTCACCAGGTCAGGTGAGGCCATTCTTAGGATCAGAGTCACCAGTTCCAGGTGAGGCCAAGAAGGAGTCCACAGCAATCAGGTCCAGGTGGGGTGACTTAGTCACCAGGATTAGATGAGGACCAGATGGGGACCAGATTAACCAGGTTCAGGTGATTCCCAGTTGGTGACCCAATTTAGGAGTTTCGGGTGAGGACCAGCTAAGGACCAGATTTACCAGGTCAAATTGAGGCCCACGTGAGGACCTGTGTCACCAGGCATGGGTGAGGCCAAGGTGACAACGCCACTCACCAGGTCCAGGTGAGCCCAACCTGCAGGCCATGCAGAGGAACCATGTCCAAATGATGCCCAGGTAGCAACTAGAGTTACCGGGTCCAGGTGAGGCCAACCTGCAGGCCATGTGTGGAACCATGTCCCGATGATGCCCAGGTAGGGATCAGAGTTACAGGTCCAGGTGAGGGCCAACCTGCAGGTCATGCAGTGGAACCATGTCCCGATGATGTCCAGGTAGTGACCAGAGTCACCAGGTGCAAATGAGGCCCAGATGGAGCATATTCACTAGGTCAGTGAGGCCCAGTTGAGACCAGAGTCACCAGATCTGGTTGAGGCCTAAAGGGGTACCAGAATCACCTGGTCCAGGTGACATCCAGATGGGGACCAGAATCACCAGGTCAGGGTGAGGCCCAGAGGGCTTCCAGAGTCATCATGTCCAGGTGAGGTTCAGGTGTGGAACAGAGTCACTAGGTACCAATGATGCCCAGGTGAGGACCAGAGTCACCAGGTCTGGGTGACGCGCAGATAGAATCAGAGTCACCAGTTCCCGGTGAGGCCAAGAAAGAGTCCCACAGCAATCAGATCCAGGTGGGGAACAAAGTCACCAGGACTGGGTGAGGCCCAGATGGGGACCAGATTCACAGGTCCAGATGAGGCCCAGTTGGGGACCACAGTCCCCGGGTCAGGGAGAGGACCAGGGTAACGACCAGATTAAGAGGTCCAAGAGGCCCACGTGTGGAACTGAGTCACCAGGTATGGGTGGCAACCCCACTCACCAGGTCCAGGTGAGGACAACCTTCAGGCCAGAGTCACCAGATCCAGGTGAGGCCCTAGTGGGGACCAGAGTCACCAGGTAAATGTGCGTCTACAAGAACACCACAGTCACCAGGTCCAGGTGTGGTTCATCTGGGAACGAGAGACACCAGGTCCAGGTGAGAAAGAGGTGGGGACCACAGTCACCAGGTCCAGATTGAGTCCTAGGTGGGTGGAGCAGCGTCATCAGGACCAGTTGAGGCCAAAGTGTGGAGCAAAGTTATCATGTCCAGGGGAGGCCCGGGTGGGGAACAGAGTAACGATGTCCCATTGATGCCAGGTGGGAAAAGAGTCACAAGGTCCCGGTGAGGCGCAGGTGGCAACAGGATTCACCAAGTCCATGTGTGGCCCAGGTGGCGAACAGTCACCAGATCCATGTGCGGACCAGCTAAGGACCAGATTCACCAGGCCCAAGTGAAGCCCAAGGGGTGACCAGATTTACCAGGTAAGGGTGAGACCCAGAAGGGGAACCAGAGTAACCAGTTTAGTTTGAGGCCCAGAATGGGACCAGTGGTCCGTGGTCAAAGTGAGGCCCAGGTGTGAATAGAGTATCCAGGTCCGAATTGATGCCTGGGTCAGGACCAGAGTCACTAGGGCCATGCAGGCCCAGATGGGGAGCAGAATCACTAGGTCCTGGTGAGGCATAGAAAAAGACCACAGTCACCATATGAGGTGAGCCCTTGTGGGAACCAGAGCACTCTATCCAGCTGAGTCCCAGGTCCATGTGAAGCCCACGTGAGGACCAGATTCACCAGGTCGAATGTAGGCATAGCTGGGGACAAGAGTCACCAGGTCTATGTGCGCCTAGGTGGGAAGATCAGCAGTTCTGAGTTAGGTCAAAGTGGGGACGAGAGACACCAGGTCCAGGTTAGCGAACTGAGTACCAGAGTCACCAGATCCAGGTGAGCTCCATGTTGGAAAGAGAGTCACCAGGTCCAGGAGAGGTCCAGGTGGGAACCAGAGTCACTAGATCCAGGTGAAGTCCAGGTGGGGACCAGAGTCACCAGATCGAGTGAAGCCCAGGTGGGGACCAGAGTCCACTAGAAGTACAGGCCGAGCCCAAGTGAGACCAAATTTACCAGAGCTACGTGAGATCTGAGTAGAGATCAGAAGCAACAGAGTCCCATGTGAGCGGCTTGAGACCATAGTCAGCTCGTCCCACCCAGGGCCCAGAGTGTAGAACACAGTAAGCAGGGTCAAGAGTGAGTCCCCGTGAATTTACAGAAGTCAAGCAATACGT